>NC_068351.1:27768723-27873819 GCF_014633365.1 Diospyros lotus | reverse complement strand
TTAGTCTTGATGTCTATTAGATGCTATGATAATAAAAAGATAGCTAGATAAAATACATACCCCCTAGCTTTTCAAGTTACCGGACCCGAATTTGGAGGACCAAATTCTTTTAGGGGGGGGGGGAGAGGATTTGTAATGACCCCAATTTAGTTATTCTTATATTATGCCTGGAGGATCGAGTTGGTTAGTCTTGATGTTTAACATGTTGTTTTGGTAATAATTTTTGAAGTGTTTAATAAGGGTTAAGTGTGTAAGTTAAGTGATTAAGCTAGATTTTTGGTGTTGCAACTGAATGTATGCGAAAATTGTAGCTTAGATATCTGAATGTAAGCTAGGATATTCGAATGAGAGCTTAGGCATTCAAATGTGTGAGTCTTGGGTTTCATTCCGATGAGTTTTTGATTTTTAGTGAAGAGATTTGAATGCTATAGGGAGCCATTCAAATGGGGAGTGGAGCATTCGAATGAGGAGTTAAGCAATTTGAATGACCTATATTCCTGTGTGGTGTTCTCTTTGTAACCTGATTTCGACCATGTTTCAGTATGAATATCTCAAAACTAAAAACATGAAAGTTGTAGATCTTTTTTTTTTTTGGTTCCATAGCATCTTGAATCACCTCAATCAGAGTTTGGACGAGAGAGTTATGGCCAAAGTTTGAACAGGTGTCGAAGCTGTCCAGAATCTAATTTTGTAAATTAAACCCACACATTCGAATAACTACCCTTCCATTCAAATGAGCCCCGGGAAAATTCAAAAATTCATCTGAATAAGGCCATTGTTGCATTCGAATGACCACCCAATTTCTTCAGTAATTCAAGCTACTATTTAAAATTCATTCGAATGCCCTCCTGCCTCATTCGAATGTCACTCTCATAACTTAAAATCTTTCTCTAATTCATTCGAATACAAGCCATTTCATCCGAATGTATTTGCATGGAACCTTATATCTTTAAGAAAGACATCCGAATGGCCTACGACACATTCGAATGTCCTTCTCAGCGATACATATATGTATACATTCTGAGTCATCGTTAACTTTGGAAATGCATAGAAAATTCTAGAATTATGATATAAGAAACAAATTTTAGAGAAATTATGAAAATAATCTGATGGATATGTATCACTCTTGGAGACACTACAAGAAATTTAGTATATTGTGATAAAAATAATTGTGATGAATTAAATTTTATCACAAAAAGTATCTTTTTTGTGACAAAATTGTGACAAAATAGAGTTTTCTCATGCAAAATTCAAAAAGTGAGTAAAGTTGTGACAAACAATATTTTGACAAAATATTTTGTCATAATATAGTGATGTAAATAATTTATAATGACAAAATAATTTTTAGCATAAAATTTTGTCATATCAAGTTGGCGCCAAATTTTTGGCGCCAATTTAACTTACATAATATGACAAAATAATTTTGTCACAAAAAATTGTCACAATATTAATTATATAAGATGTAATTACAAAATTTTTTAGTCACAATAAATAATAATTTTTAAAACAAAAATAGTTTGTCACAACATAGTATTATAAAAAATAAATATGACAAAAATATGTACGTCATAAGAAATTCAATTTTTTGTGACAAAAATAATTTTAATGACAAAAATAATTTTATTAAGTTTAATTTTTCATAAAAATACATCATATTAGGCATAAAAAATAATAATCTGCTGACAAAAAAAATTCAAAATATTTTGTCATAATAAAAAAAATAAAAGACATGTAGTGACAAAAATATTTTATTATAATATTTTGTCATAAATTTTTAGACTCAATATTAATTAGATATCTTAACAAACAATTTTTAGACCCAATATTTTGTCATAAATTTTAGTATATTGTGACAAAATAATTGTGATGGATTAAATTTTTTCACGAAAAGTATTATTTTTGTGACAAAATTGTGACAAAATAGATTTTTCTCAAAAAGTGAGTAAAGTTGTGACAAACAATATTTTATCATAATATAGTGAGGTAGATAATTTATAATGATAAAATATTTTTTGTTACAAAATTGTCACATTAAGTTGACACCAAATGTTTTGCACCAATTCAACTTACATAATATGACAAAATAATTTTGTCACCAAAACTTTTGTCACAATATTTAATCATATAGGATGTAATTACAAATTTTTTTAGTCACAATAAGTAATACTTTTTATAACAAAAATAGTTTGTCACAATATAGTATTATAAAAAAAATATGACAAAAATATGTATGTCACAAGAAATTTAGTTTTTTGTGACAAAAATAATTTTATTGAATTTAATTTTTTTTTATAAAAATACGTCATATTAAACACAAAAAATAATAATCTAATGACAAAAAAAATTCAAAATATTCTGTCATAATAAAAAAAAAAAGACATGCAGTGACAAAAATATTTTGTTATAATATTTCGTCATAAAATATTTAGCCCCAATATTAATTATATATCTTGACAAACATATTAATAATTATAAAAGAAACACTAGAAAATGAAAATAGTAAAATAATATTTAACTTTTCTCTAATTTAATTTTCCTTAAAAATCTCCTTCCATCCTTTCCCTCTTTAAAAATTTTATTCCACCTTTACTATTTTAATTTGACACAAAATATTAAGTTTCTTATTTAAAAATAAAACCTATGAAATTCAACTTTTGTTAAAATATTTTTTCATAAAATATTGACGCCAAATTTTTTATGCCAATATTAATTAGATATCTTGAAAATTAATAAAATAATATTTAACTTTTGACAAATTATACTTTTCGTTAAAATTTTTCCCCCATCATTTCCCTCCTTAAAAACTTTTATTCCGCTTTTGCTGATTTGATTTTATCCAAAAAATTAAATTTCTTATTTAACAACTAAAATTTTGAAAATTTGGCTTTTGTTTAATATTAAGATATTTTATTATAAAATTTTTTCATAAAATATTGGTGCCAATATTAATTAGAAATATTGAAAAGTAATAAAATAATATTTAAATTTTGATAATTTTTAATTTTTATTAAAAAAATTTGAGAGTCAAGAAAAAAAGTCAAATATATCAAAAATATCAAATATATAATATAATAAAGAAAGAAAGATAAAACAAGGCGTAGCACCCTACACAGCCATGCCTAGCGTGCCCCCCAATGCACCAGCCACACTATGTTGTGCCCCAAGAATGCCATACTGCATCCATGCAAGCGCCAATGCGCCCACACACTATTTTGGCCATACAATCTCTCTCTGTCTCTTTATTTGTTAGATCACTTATATGAGGATTCCATCTACATGACACACTTATATACTATATCTTTACTTTGTTAATACCAATTTTCTGTCATTATTGATTAAAATTTTCAATTCTAACCATGAAATAATAGAAAATAATTATTAAAATTTAACTAACACTTATATAAATAATTTGTAATATAATTATTAAACGATTATAATTTAACATTAATTTTTTATTGATAATAAAATATATTAAAAAATTATGAACATATTAAAAAGAATACAATATATCAAACTAATTTATTATAATTAGTTGATTTATAATCTAATTAAATTTTTAACTAAATATTAATTAGATGCAATAATTTAAATTATTTTATCAGTTATCATAAGATAAATTTTAACAACAGACTAAATAAATCATGTTAATATATTACTTTTTTGTTTAATTAAAATTTTTAGTTTTAAGAACTAAATGTTTAAAAAAATAAAAAATAATGGTGGGAGAAGCCCCGCTTCTTTTCCTCCAGCAAATCCCCAAATCCTTCAATCCCGATTGCTACCTTCTTCATAGTGAGAACGATGTGGTGGCAGCGGAAGCCTGAATGACGGCGGCAACGGAGGAATCCAAGTAACAACAGTAGAAACCCGAACGGTGGCCGCAACAAGTAGTGACTGCAACAGAAGATCGAAGCAACTGACGATGACGCATGAAAACCTTTCAACTTCTCGCCAGCGGTTCGGCCAATCCAAACAACGATGATGGCCCCTCCGACAATCGAACTTTCGTGAGAAGTCAACAACGAAACACTCCAAGAAATTGATCAGAGAACAAAATAACTTCCCAGGTCTCTTTGGACAGAGGGCTATCGGCTTCATGCTGGAATGCTTCCTCCTTTCATATCACGATCTCTAGTTCAGCGGATATTAAGGTTGGGAAGCCTATCAATTTCCTTTGGGCAGATCGAAATCCTCCTCATCCAACTCAACGTATGTTAATCCGATTTGTGCTTTTCCTCTTTATAATCATCTCTATGCCTAGATTTCCCCCTTTCAGTTTTTCCATTATATGTTTTAGTTTCACAAACATACCATATGTTTGATAAAATACCTAAACCAGGTGGATTGCAAATAATGGCGTCATTTTGAATACTATATACATTGATCAGATGAACTTTTAGAGAATATTATAGTTTTTGAATTTTTGGTGACATTTTAAAGCTTTTTGTCGACGGGTGTTAATCTTTATTGTTTGTTTTGGGTGGAATGGTGATCCTTGTGTTCCATAACATCCATGGACCAGAGTAGATTATCAATATGACAGAATGAGCAACAAATTGGTTATTGACGCACTGTTCATACTTTATCTTATGCTTCTTCTCATGTTAATCTCATTGTATTTTTGTGATCATTATCTCCATTTCTTTATCATCTTGTTATCCATTCATGCTTTTTATATCCATTTTTTTGAGCAAAATAATTCTATTTGACTGTTCATACTTTATCTTTTGCTTCATATCACCTTTGTCTCATTGTATATCCTGATTCTCTCCATTTTTTTGTCATCTTGTCTTGTGTCATGCTTTATGTATCAATTTTGCTAAACAAAATAATTGTGTTTGACCATGCAATTGGTTTTCTTTTTAGTTACATTTCAGTTTGAGTTTAGTATATGATATAGAAGTTTTCATATGATCTTAAGATTTTTTTACAGGTGTAAAAGTTGTTTTATTCAATTAATATCAAAAAATTAAAAAAGAAAAACACATTTTTCATTCACTAAAATATTCTTAATTATACTATAGAATAAGACTAGACAGAGTTTATATACCTAATCTTCTGGATTCACTTGCTTCCATAGTACTCACATCCCTTATACTTAGCACTTGGTGTTGGCAGCATGGTTACTATTTCTTTTTTTTTTTTTTTTTTTTCTATGAATAGAATGGTTACTATTTCATAATTAATTTTACAATTTTCTCAACTTGGCCCTTCCCTCTTTATGGTCCATCTGAGTAATGTCTCAATCTGCTTCACAAAGCAGTATTCCTTCTCTTTTGTATGTTAACTCGTTGATTTTTATAGAAATTTGATTTGACAGGACAAGTGGAAATATATATGTTAGCTTGGGGTTGGAAAAAAAAGGGTTAGTTATCAATTGTTAATGTAAATGAAATGGTAGTGAACAAGGAAAACCACTTCACCCAATTAATTAGGACTAAGGCTGTTTCACTTGGTTTCTTGTAGCTGTGAGCATGCAAACCCTATAACACCACTTCTCTAAATAAATACGAGACACTTTCTCATCATGTCCTTATCAGTTATGCTGCGAGTCCCCATGCCATCTTCAACGTTATTTGAAATCATATTTTTTTGAGGTTCCAATTTTTGTACGTAAGAATAATAACATGTCATATTGTTGATTTTGTTTGACTAACAAATATTTTTAAGGTAACTTACTGCTATATGACAACACTAAAGCATGTTGCTGCATCTTTTTTGAGCTTGTTAAAGTGATAGTCACTGTGACTAGGCACACTTCAATCCCTTATTTTAACTTACACATTTACAACTTGAGTGGAAACAGTATTCACGGGCCAATTCCATTCTCGCTTTAAACAGTTACTACCTTACAAAAATTGTAAGTATAACCATATATTAGTTTTCACTTCAAAAACTGTTCACCGCCTTGCTATTTTCTTTGTAATTGTGAAATATTAATAACTTTCTTTATCTACAAAGGCCACTGCGAGTCGCCTAATGGCTTGTTAGTTGTGCAAGAAGTGAGAAGCAGCATCATTCTCTATCACCATATATATAGTGGTTTGCACTAATTTGTTTGTTCTAATTGTTCCTTCTATTTGAATTGCAGGCATGCCTTGGCAAAGAGAGTTGGACAATTGATGCCTCTAAGTGGACTTTTTAGCCTAGTGGTTGCAAGACCTTCTTTAAGAGACTTGTTGTCAAGTTTGTTTGTTAAATAGAATGATTTTCTTTCATTTTAAGTTTTGATTTAGCTCATTTAGTTTATGTGAGTTAGTTTTAGTTTATGTAAGGAGTAGCATATTTGTTTTTGTTTAGATTGTTCAACATCATTAATGTATCCAAAGTAATGATCAATTATCGAGTAATATTAGTTCTAATTTTTTTTTTTCATATATTATGTCGCTCTTATTTGAGTTGTCATTTCCTTATTTGGATTACTTTGTTGCTAATTATTATAGGGCTACAATTCCTAAAAATATTAGGTAATATTAGATTATTGAAAAATATTTCAATTTTGACAAAAAATATTTTTTTCACTTTTTATGATTTTGTGAAAAAGTAATTTCATCATTGTTAATATTTTCTTACTAAAAGAATTTTTCACTTGTATGAATTATTGATACAAATATTTTTCTCACTATTGGGACATTAACAAAAATACTTTATCACTATTGAATAATTTTGAAAAAAATTGTTTTGTCACTGTTTTTATATTGTTATAAAAATATTTTTCACAATATTAAATGATTGACAAAATTATTTGTCATTATAAAATGTGCAACAAATTGTTTGTCAATTTAGCTAATAAGTGACAAAATTTATTTTTTCACAATAAAAATTATGTTAAAAAGTTTTGTCACTATTTAAATTGTGACAAAATAATTTTTTTCACAAGATACATTTTGTCACGACAAAACATATGATTTGTATCTAAAATTTTGATTTATTGTGTCCAAATAGTGTATATTGTGACAAAAATATTTTCTTTTACAACAAAATAATTTGTTATAATAAGGTAGTTTAAGTGACAAAATACTCTTTGTCACAATAAAATTGATGATATTGTGACAAAACTCTATTTTGTCACAATATACTTATTAAGACAAGCTTGTTGTGACTAATGTGTGACAAATCAATTTCGTCACAATAAATATGTTGTGACAACTTTCATAGTTATTGTGACAAAATAATTTATCACATGAAGCTTAATTTCTTGTAGTGAGAAAATATAAAAGAGGGAAATTTTGGGAAAAAATACCAACGTATCAGTCGAGCAACCCGAAACTTCTCTCGGGAGTTTCTTCTTCTTTGCAAACCCTCCTCCTCCTCTCCAACCTCATGTCGAATACTACAATCCAAGAGGTCTCTAGATGCTATCGAGCGTCACAGGAGGCTTAAGAAGGCAAGGTCTCTTCCTTCCTTCCTATCTTTTGAATTGTAATTAACTGTAGACGTGGTATTGGGTTCTAGGAATTTTGGGATAGAACCTTGATTTATGCACTTGGGGGTGACAAGAGGAGAACTGTGAGAGTGGTTTAGGAACTTAAGCTTATTGTTGAGGTTTAATACAGGGGAAATAAATAAAAGCTACTACATAAACAGAGGGGTAAGTGTCATACGGTTGATTTTTATGGGGATAATTTTATGAATTAATGGATTATAACTTGGGGAATGTTTTGACAGCTACGTGGGGCTTGTTCTTCCCCACTTTTCTTAAGGAATGGTAAATTTGTTAAGATTTTGGATGGGAAGCTTGTCCCTTCTCCTTTGCCCTGCCAACGTTTCAAATATTAACTAATTTACTCTGATTTACTCTTGAAGCCTAAGAGTGAAGTCTTCCATATCCTCAATATGATTTACTGCCAATAATGGTCATGAAATGAAATGGGAATAAATTATTAAATTCAAATATTACTCCTAGCCATGGTATGTATATTTGGAGCCTATCACTGCTTTGCACGCCTAAAGATATTTTTCTTACTTTCCATGCTCCTGTGAGTTGAGTGTGAAATTTCCTTACTTCTGGTGCTATTCAATCACAGTGATGTCTATGATTATGAGATGAGAATAATGGAAATTGAGAATGTTATTCCCTATCAGGACATGTTTTGATGGTGTGGTAATTGTGCATCATGGGTATGTTGTTATGTGTGAACATTAACTTCTCATTACATGTGTTCTCATAAAGCACAGATATTTACTATTGTATGAGCATTGAGTGTGGCCACCAAGTTGTTGCATTGCATTTGCATGGAAGCAATGGGCAGAAGATGCGCACTACAGTTGTGTATTGCCGGGATATATCCCCCAAAACCAGTAGGCACTAGCCTGACTGGGATTATGCGCCTATGGTGAAGACTGAGGGGCGCACCCAGAGGTGACGACCCTGGGTGAGATTATATATATGTATGGCTATAGTTGAGTATATGAGATAGGACCTATGGTCCACAGATTATCACATATTCTTTGGTTGCAGGTATCTAATACAGGCCAGTATGTATTTTGATGCATTTTATATTGTTATATGAGGCCGTTGGCTAGTTATGTGTTTATCGATTTTCCTGTGTGCTATGCGTGACTTTTCTATCATGGGTGGGTGTGCGGTCCATGTATTGTAATCTATTATCCACATCTAGATGTTTTTCAAATACCACTCATCTCACCTTTGTCACATTATTATCTGTCATGTTTTTCCTTCCTATTTCTCATACTTGCTGAGCTTTGTAGCTCACCCTGTACTGTTCACCATTCCAAGTAAAGTAAAGCAATAGCTAGCGAGGGGTCAAGCAGGATCGATGGGCAACAAGATGTGTGCGCAGGTCTACTCTCAAATCAACGGTCATGGGAAAATGTGTGGCTATAGATTGCATAGGTTTTACCTTATGTCATGTAACCTAACTTAGAATTGGGTTGTAACCCCTAAAATTTTCTATTTACATTTTGTGTCTTGTGACATACTCGGGGTGTATATGTATTATATGGTTGTTGCTGGTTGTCGGATCTTTTTTTTTGAATTTGTGACGCTCTTTCTTCTGGGTTGCCCAGGGATTGGGGTAGCTCGGGAGATGGGGTGTTACAAAGTTGGTATCAGAGGAAGTTTGAGAAGTGACCCCGCACATATAGGACAGTTGGGTAGAGTTAGGAGTTTATCTGGCACTTCAGGGTAAGATTAGAAGATGACTTAAAATTCTAGTATGGTGGATGAATGAGTAGGAAGTCGAGTAACCGCCCCCGCATAGGTGAAGTCGGTGAATTTGAAGGGAAAGGGTGATTTAAGGAAAAGGCAAATTGAGTGACCATAGACTAATTGTCGGCTAGTGGCAAGGAACCGACAATCAATGGCCAACGATTGCCCGTTTCCTTCCAGTTGTTCGACCATTCGGCTATGGGACCTGATTTTTGCAATGCATTAATGGGGTAAGAAAGGATGAAAGAATTCAAAAATAGGTTTAATCAACTGAAGATCTTCAGGAAAAAAAAATGTGTTAGCGTATTACACTATTGGCAATGGACATAATAGGTTTAAAAGGTTTAAGCATGCCATTGTGATGTGACATGCAGAATAGGGAGAATCTATTTCCAGTATGGTTTAGATGAGTGTGCAAATAAAACACATATGTATACAAGTGTCTCCACTTAAAATATGGAATTGGAGAGTTAGAAATTTTAGAATTTCCTCAAAGGCAAGAGATAATTTATGTTAAGGAAAATTGGTAGGATGTTGTATAACGCAATTGAGTCGTACTACCTATTCGGGGTGGTGTGAGGATGTTACTATGTGGAGCATATGTTTATAAGGAGTATATGTACCCAAGGGGGGAAGCATGCGTGGTATAAACAGGTATAACAAAGATAAAAGTTTTAAGGTACGATAATTCAAGTGCGATTAAAGAACATATTGATCAGTGTGTACATGATATAGACAGTGAATTGTGATGTCAAATAGTATGTAGACGCGATAGTTAGTAAAAGAGTATAGTGGTGTGAAGTGCCCAGAATACTCCAAATGAAGAAGTGGTAGGTTGAAAGGTACTAAAACACGAGTTTAAAGTGGAGATGTGACCTGTGTATGTAAGAGAATGCATGTATATATGCAAGGGATACAGATGAATAACGTGCATAATTATGGTTGAAATGAGAATTTTATGCTGCGATGGTTTTATTGTGATTACATGTTGTACAGTAACTAACTTCCTAGGGTGCACATTTGAGGGGATAAATGTTAGGTAAAGATGAAAAGTGAAGACGATAACTTGTCGAAAGGGGCTTAAGATTGATGTTAATTTGTGGTTCAAGCTATTAGTTATTGAGTTTTTTTTTGGAATGACGATATCTTATGAGTGGTAGTGCCAGTATGGTAAGCCTAAGTAAGCTGTGATATTGAAAATGAAGATGGTTTACAAGACATATTGAAAATGAAGATGGTTTACGAGACAATTGGGTTCTATAGTCAGAATGACCGTAGTCTTGCTTACTCCGTGAGCACAAGTTGATGTGACCCAATGTATTTATAAAAGAAGAGGAGGAAAAGTAGTTTTGTATCAACTTAACCTAAATATACTTGATAGGGATTTGCAAAATGAATCTTATGGATATGTAAGGAAGTAAACCTAAACGATTTATCAAAGTGAGGAGTCAAATGTAGATGTAATGGCTTGAAATTATTGGAGACTTAGAATTTATATACATATACTTCCAGGTTTAAGGATACTATTTAAGTGCTCAATACCGCGTGCAGTTTGATTACGGAATGGATAGAGGGATTGGTTGGGCTTAGTAGACAGTAAAGATGTTTATAGGTGTATAGTTGAGCAGTGTGCAGAAGATTTAAATTCATCTAGTACAATCCACTTCGGGTAGAAGGATTTAATGGGCCATTGATTAACATATGGGGTTATTGGTCACATAATTATATGATGCATTGAATGGTGCAATTGTGTGGAAGATGAATGGAAGTTTTTTTTTTTAATATTGAATGAAGTGATTTGGGAAGCGTATAGGACTTGCAATAGATTAGATGGAAAACTATAGATGTACTAATACGAGTAGCAGTTTGGTAGTTAAAGGAGCTTGGTGTAAAATGAATGTACCTCTCTGTATAAGAGGTGAAAAAGGAACTTGAAGTACAATTGGGAAAAAGGGGTTAGTGAAAGGGAATTAAGTATTGAGAAAGTGAGTGAATCATCGTGTCTAAATAGAATGACCATGGGAAATAGTTACGCCTTACCTTGGGATAGAGACTAGTCCCAATTGGTGACAGTAGGGTGGAATCATTTTAAAAGTTGGTATATGGTTAGGGTATTACCCGTTGGAAGTAACCATAGTTTTGAGCATAACATGAACCTAGATGAAAATCTCAACGTAAAAGATTTAGTGGTTCAAGTGAAGATGCAGGATTTATGAAAGCAAATGAGGGGTACACCCAAGATGCGACCGTAAGAGGTTTGTGTTGGAATGAGCTGGGAAGTGAAATGAAATTATTTAAGATATGTGGGTTTTAGTGTTAAATATTTAATTAGAGGCACAATTCTCCTTGAATAGGTAAATTGATCTCGAGGTCTATGTGAGTGGATTCATTTTATGAGTAGTTTGGTTGTTATCATAGTAGAAGTGTGTTTAATGGGAATTCCCAATCATGCTATAGTGGTAAATACTAAGGCGATTGTGTATGATATGTATGATGTGGAACGGATTTGGGAAATGGTACATATTTAATTAGGATAAGGGGATGGTTTAGTCTGAGTAGTAGCATGATATTTGATCTGAAGATTATATATATCTTACAGGGATTGTGGAAGATCGAATATTGAAGTGCCACACTCTAGAGTCCCCAAAAACAAAATTAATGATAAAATGTGGGGATAATTCATGACACGGGAATGTAAGAATCTTCTATTTTTAGTAAGGTAATAAGTGAATGATGAATTAAGAAATCAAGATATTGAGGCAAAGTAAATTCCCCTTCATGATAATAAGGGATCATAATTTCGTAAGAACAAGCATCAGTAATATTTTTAAGAAGGACAAATGCACTAGAGGTAATGATAGGGTCCAGCTAACACCGAATTCTTAAGAGGGTCCAATCAGGTTAACAAGACAAGTAGTAGGTAAAGTCTAAACCCCTAGTATTGAAATTAAAGTTATTCGTGCTTTGACATTTGGGGGATTATTAATTTGATAATTGGAGTTGAAATTTCCATCGTCAAATCGAAGTGGGTAGTAAAGCTTACGTGGTACTACTTAGAGATTTTAACATGAAGTGTTTTGGGGACGCCTTGCAAGCAGCTTGGGATAGATAAAAGAGATATACAGATCATCGGGGGCAAGATTTGGAGTTTCAGGGAAGCTTGGCACACGCTGTACATGTCCTTTGGAGATCTTAGAATGTGTTGGACCTTTAGTGAATTGACGGGCTTTGCCTCCTTAGTTATTTAACGTGCGTAATGTACTCTATGTTTCTATGCTTTGAAAATATGTCTTGGCTCCTTGGCATGTAATTGACTTTTAGCCTTTAGAGCTAAGGAAAAACTTGTCCTATTAAAGAGGTTCTTCATTGCATTCTGGACCAGAAAGGAAAATGTGTTGAGGAATATAGTGATGTTTTGGTTTTCAAGGTATTTAGAGTAAGGAAATATTTACATTAAATGAATTTTCATGCTCACCCCCACGAACATGGGATGATGTAACAAATTGTGGAAGGAATAGGGAAAATAGTGTTGTTCAAAATCGGTAAGTGGATTTATGTGTTCGGCATGATTACATTCTTGAATGGATGCTATGGTAATAAAAAGATAGCTAGATAAAATACATACCCCCTAGCTTTTCAAGTTACTGGACCCGAATTTGGAGGACCAAATTCTTTTAAAGGGGGGGGGGGGAGGATTTGTAATGACCCCAATTTAGTTATTCTTCTATTATGCCTGGAGGGTCGAGTTGGTTAGTCTTGATATTTAACATGTTGTTTTGGTAATAATTTTTGAAGTGTTTAATAAGGGTTAAGTGTGTAAGTTAAGTGATTAAGCTAGATTTTTGGTGTTGCAACTGAATGTATGCGAAAATTGTAGCTTAGATATCCGAATGTAAGCTAGGATATTCGAATGAGAGCTTAGGCATTCGAACGTGTGAGTCTTGGGTTTCATTCGGATGAGTTTTGTGAGTTTTAGTGAAGAGATTCAAATGCTATAGGGAGCCATTCGAATGGGGAGTGGAGCATTCGAATGAGGAGTCAAGCAATTTGAATGGCCTATATTCCTGTGTGCGTGTTCTCTTTGCAACCTGATTTCGACCATGTTTCAGTCTGAATATCTCAAAACTCAAAACATAAAAGTTGTAGATCTTTCTTTTTTGGTTCCATAGCATCTTGAATCACCTCAATCGGAGTTTGGACGAGAGAGTTATGGCCAAAGTTTGAATAGGTGTCGAAGTTGTCCAGAATCTGATTTTGTAAATTAAACCCTCACATTCGAATGACTACCCTTCCATTCGAATGAGCCTAGCGAAAATTCAGAAATCATCTGAATAAGGTCACTTTTTCATTCGAATGACCACCCAATTTCTTTAGTAATTCAAGCTACTATTTAAAATTCATTCGAATGTCCTCCTACCTCATTCGAATGTCACTCTCATAACTTGAATTCTTTCTCTAATTCATTTGAATACAAGCCATATCATCCGAATGTCTTTGCATGGAACCTTATATCTTTGAGAAAGACATCCGAATGGCCTATGACACATTCGAATGTCCTTCTCAGCGATACATATATATATATATACATTCTGAGTCATTGTTAACTCTAGAAATGCGTAAAAAATTCTAGAATTATGATATAAGAAATAAATTTTAGAGAAATTATGAAAATAATCAGATGGATAAGTATCACTCTTGGAGAAAATATAAAAGAGGGAAATTTTGGGAAAAAATACCAACGTATTAGTCTAGCAGCCTGAAACTTCTCTCGGGAGTTTCTTCTTCTTTGCAAACCCTCATCCTCCTCTCCAACCTCAAGTTGAATACTACCATCCAAGAGGTCTCTAGATGCTATCGAGTGTCACAGGAAGCTTAAGAAGGAAAGTTCTCTTCCTTCATTCCTATCTTTTGGATTGTAACTGTAAACGTGGTATTGGGTTCTAGGAATTTTGGGATAGAACCTTGATTTATGCACTTGGGGGTGACAAGAGGAGAGTTGTGAAAGTGGTTTAGGAACTTAAGCCTATTATTAAGGTTTAATACAGGGGAAATAAATAAAAGCTACTACATAAATAGAGGGGTAAGTGTCATACAGTTGATTTTTATGGGGATAATTTTATGGATTAATGGATTATAACTTGGGGAATGTTTTGATGGTTACGTGGGGCTTGTTCTTCCCCACTTTTCTTAAGGAATGGTGAATTTGTTAAGATTTTACATGGGAAGCTTGTCCCTTCCCCTTTGCCTTGCCAACGTTTCAAATATTAACCAATTTACTCTAATTTACTCTTGATGCCTAAGAGTGAAGTCTTCCATATCTTCAATATGATTTACTACCAATAATGGTCATGACATAAAATGGGAATAAATTATTAAATTCAAATATTACTCCTAGCCATGGTATGTATATTTGGAGCCTATTATTACTTTGCACGCCCAAAGATATTTTTCTTACTTTCCTTGCTCCTGTGAGTTAAGTGTGTAATTTCTTTACTTCTAGTGCTATTCAATCACTGTGATGTCCATGATTATGAGATGAGAATAATGGCAATTGAGAATGTTATTCCCTGTCATGACATGTTTTGATGGTGTGGTAATTGTGCATCATGGGCATGTTGTTATGTGTGAACATTAACTTCTCATTACATGTGTTCTCATGAAGCACAGATATTTACTGTTGCATGAGCATTGAGTGTGGCCACCAAGTTGTTGCATTGCATTTGCATGGAAGCAATGGGAAGATGATGCGCGCTGCAGTTGTGTACCAAGGGGATATATCCCCCAAAACCAGTAGGCACTAGCCTGACTGGGGTTATGCTCCTACGGTGACGACTGAGGGGCACACCTAGAGGTGATGACCATGGGCGAGATTGTATATATGTATGACTATAGCCGAGTATATGAGATAGGACTTATGGTCTACAGATTATCATAGATTCTCCGGTTGCAGGTATCCGATATAGGCTGGTATGTATTTTGATGCATTTTATATTGTTACGTGAGGTCATTGGCTAGTTATGTGTTTACCGACTTTCCTATGTGCTATGCATGACTTTGCTATCATGGGTGGGTGTGTGGTCCATGTATTGTAATCTATTATCCACATCTAGATGCTTTTTAGATACCACTTAGCTCACATCTATCACATTATTATCTGCTATGTTTTTCCTTCATGTTTCTCATACTTGCCGAGCTTTGTAGCTCACCTTGTACTCTTCACCATTCTAGGTAAAGTAAAGCAATAGCTGGCCAGGGATCAAGCATGATGGATGGGTAGTAAGATGTGTGCGCGGGTCTACTCTCAAATCAACAGTCATGGGAAAATGTGTGGCTATAGATTGCATAGGTTTTACCTTATATCATGTAACCTAACTTAGAATTGGATTGTAACCCCTAAAATTTTCTATTTACATTTTGGGTCTTGTGACATACTCGGGGTGTATATGTATTATATGGTTGTTGGATCTTTTTTTTTGAATTCATGATGCTCTTCCTTTTGGGTTGCCCAGGGATTGGGGTAGCTCGGGAAATGGGGTGTTACAGTGTTGAATTGAAATTACTGCCCTTTATTAAGTATGACTCTCTTACAAACTAGTACACAGAGTAGGTAGTTGGTCAAATGCTTAATTGAGTCAACAACTATCATTATTATTAGAAATTTCACTATCACTTTGTTACTAGAACATTATATGTGTGCAACACTAGAAAGAAATACGTGAAAAATCAATATTCTGACTAAATATTGTAGAATCAATCTCACGTAAAGCATGCCTTTAAAATTCAATAATGGCTTTGTTTATTACATTTTAGGAAGCATTTATTGTTGTGAGAGAGGCTTCAAAAAGGGTTCTTGGCCTTCAACCATTTCATGTGCAATTGATAGGTAAATTTCTATTAAATTATATAATTTTTTCTTTTGATAGGTTAATTATTTTGTTGAGTTGTGTTATATTTCTTTGTAATTGTCTTCTTCCCTAAACCTGGAGAACGTTTTTGGACTTGCAATCTTGTGTTTTAACATTTGCCAAAAGACAAGGGAAAAGATGTTGTAATACCCTGAATTTTTAAACTCAAATATGAGGTGATACCTAAGGTTATCAGGTTCTAATACTTGAGGAAATATGTCATTTCAAAGGATTGTAGAAGCCTTGAGACAAAGGTTTAGTTTCTAAACCAGTGGCAAAATTGTAAATATTGAAGTCGGGTAAAAGTGTAATTTATCTAAAATATTAGGGTGCTAAGTGTAATTTATCCATTTTCAGGGACCAAAAAGTGCAATTTAAAAATAGCCCAAGGACCAAGTTGTAAGGGTCTAAGCGCAATTTCATGAAAAGTTCGGGCCATAGCATCGTTTCTTGAAACTTTAAAAATATCTTGGATTTCAAACTCAAATCAAATAAAGTTTTGGGTAAAGTCCAAGTCCAAAGTCTTTTGCTTAGCCTCCAAGTTGCTTAGGCTCCAAGTAGACACATGGCACATTTTGGTTGGATGCACATGGGGGAAATGATGAACCTTATCACTTCGCGACATGTGACGCGATTTGGTTCACCGGAGTTTCCTATAAATAAGGGCTTTGGGGTTATTCATTTTGGACATTCTTCAAGAGGGGAAAGAAAGGGATTTTGGAGAGGGGAAACGCTACAAAAATAGAGGGAAGGTTCTACCAAAATCGGGGGAGAAAATCGGAGAAGAAACGAGGCTTATTGGAAAGTTTGAGTCTCTACCGTAAAGCATGCCAAACGTCTGGAAAACTGCAAGGTAAGTCTGATTTCTTTCCATAATCTAGTAGAGGGGTGAAAGAGGAGCATGTAGGAAAAAACGAGGGTCAAATCAGAGTTAAAATGAGAAAGTTATGGCCGAAATACCAAGAAGAGGCGAAGTTGTGCGATTTTAAGGAAGGCACGTGTAGCTCACACGCCTGCAAGGGGCTGCGCATTTGAGCACATCAGCCACCTTTCAGCAGCGCGTGAGGGCGCGTGAGACCCCCCATCTTGATGTACAAGTTTGCAGAGTTAACCTTCTTTTAGTTACCTACAATCCTATATAAAAATATGTTGAGTTGGTTTACGAAACTTGTGATATTTGCAGAAAACCATTCCCGAATGCTGGGAACAGTGCACTAACAAGCCCAAACCAGCAATGTGAGTGTTTTTTGCATACTTTTGTTACATCCCAGTCATTTTGGCTTCATTGGGTAAAGGTGTTGACTTGCATATTATGCTTTTATGGCTTACACATCCTATTTTTCCTTGGCTATGCATATTTCTCATGCTTTGTCATATATCATGTTTGTGTTGGTGATTGTGGCTAGTTGTTGGGCCATCATGGAAGAACTCATGCTCTTACGGTGAGCCAAGGAGTGACTATGATGACTGCGGGGGTGATTGCAACACCCTGGCATTGCTATCACAAGGGTGGATTTTATAATGGCATTATTGCATTTGCACGCACATTCCTTTCATTTTTTGATTCACTCACTTAGATGTCATTATCTAACTCAGGTGTTTTGATACCCCTGGGACATTCAACGTCCCAGATTTAATAGAAGTGCCAGGTGTTCCAGGTTCTGGTTCGAGCAAGGGCAAACAGGTGGTATTTGGCTAGCTTTAGGTTTCGTAGCCAACTTGGGGTTTTATTTCATTATGTAATTCAAGTGATGTATTGTAATAGCAGCTAGGATGCTAGAGCTTGTATTAAATGCGTGGGTTGTGTTGGTGTAGTGTCTCAATTGGTGCACTTCAAATGTTGTATGGGGAAGTTACCATGATGAAGGTTTATTCGCTAGCTTGGGCATGTGTTGTAGTTGTACCTACAGTGGTGTGTTGAGTCTTTTGGGGTATTGAAAGTTATGAGCGTTTCTTGTACTTGTAAAGGAAATATAGTGGAAACCCCATTTATTTAGCTTTGGTTAAGTTTTTAGGTTTGATCCAATGTTTCTGTTGGTAAGGGTTTCCATAACGCTCGTGGGTGATATTTTCTTATATTTCAAGTTATTGCGTACTTGGAAAAGTGGGGCGTTACAGATGCTAGTAGCAATTTTAAGTTATAAAACATAGCATGCTTTGAATCTATAATTGCTGGATACTCTTGACTGAAATTATTTTCCCCAATGTTGGCAATGAATATTTCTTTATTTCATATTTAACCTTGAATGCCCCTGAACCTACTAATAATTTTTAATTATACCCTACCATGTATTTGAAATAATTTCATTTTCAAGGTTACACACATGGTTTGCATGGTTATTTTAGCTAAATCTTGAATGGTTATGTTTGTGGTCATATTCTCATACTTTAGTTGAAGTTCAACACTAATTAGAAAAAGGGTTAATGCCAATCTATCTTATTTTGTGCCCTAGTGCAATAATTTCAGTTGAAGCTCAACACTAGTGAGGAGTCCACAGTTGTACAATCAACAATCAATTGGCTGAAGATTTGAACTGGTATAAGTCTCTTTTTTAAAAGCTCCAAGGAGACGTAAACATATTACGACAAGTGTTGATTGAGAAGAATACTATGCCTCCTCCGTTTACTCCACATGTATCATCGGATTATAGTTTAGGACGATTCTGCCTTGCCCTATCCCGCCTCGACCCATCCAGCTCTAGCCCTTCTCTTCATTCTACTGAACAGGAGTTTGACGATGAGATTTAATAATTTCTTTTATGTTTTTTTTATATATATGTTTAAACTTTTTAGGTGACTTTATGACTTTATGCTTATTTTGTAATTTTATGACTTTTTAGGTGTGTATATGTTTGAACTATATTGTAATAGATGTTGTAACAATTGAAATTTTAAATATAAAATTTTAGTTTTGCCCACACATAATATGATTTTTACCTACATATATGAAAATTATTCTCTTATATGGAAATTATTTTTTATATTATTGCCTACACATAATATGTTTGTTATCCACATTATATTTTTTTTACCCGCACATATTCAAAATTTTTTATATTATTACCCACATAATATTTTTTTTACCCACATATAATGTTTTTACCCACACATATGAAAATTATTTTTTATATTATTATCCACACATAATCTTAACTTTGCCTACACATAAACAAATACATGTGTCATGCCACATCATCAGCCACATCACTATTACAACTTCCTGACATAAAAATACTTATACATATAGAAATATTTATCTACATATATATGTGTGGGTAATATATTAAGTTTTACCCACACATAAATATATGTGTGGGTAAAAATTATTTTCTAACCCCCCTTTACCCACACATATTGACATTTGCATTATGTGTCAGAAAAAATTATACTTGACACATAAGGTAATTTTTATCCACATTTATGTGTGTGGGTAAATCCCTCAAATTCTTGTAGTTGCTTCCTCTCTCCCGATCGATCTTTCTCCCTTTCTTCTTTCCTTTGCCTTTGAATTCCCTTCACTCATACAAATGACCACCACTTATATATATACATACACCCTTCCACCCAATTTACTTAAATGCCCCTATGGTATAACCTTTTAAATGGAAATCATTCTAATATTAATTTGGACACCATTTAAACTCCAAATAACATTTCAATACATACCTTGCCTTATGTCGGGTCCCACTACTACTTAAGTCAAATATTTGACTTTTTCACTTCCATTGCACATTGCTTAGAAATATCACATATATTCCACCAAATTATCATTATTCTGATAAGATAAATATCTTACACCAAAGTATGTTGCCTAGACTCACTAACGGGTCATTACATGTGGTATGATAAATAGGTCTTCTTTCTTGTAATGATTAATATTCTGCATTTATTAGAAGAATGTCCTAGAAAAAGAAAAGAGAAACATAATTTAATAATAAGATAAAATACAATACAATTTCTAAAGCTTAATGGCGTTAAAGACAATTTGAGTAATAGTTAACCCCAGGACAACAATCGCAACAAAGAAAGCAATTATGGTCCAAGGGCTTCTAAAATGATTGTGCAGACATTCGGCCAACCACAACCTTGGGTGGCTTGTATAGAAGGCATTAAGGGAGTCCTTAACATTCCCAAAAACTCGACTGTCGGGCACCAAATTTTTGCTTATCTCGTTGAAAAGGTTAGCTACCTGATTGTCATTGCCCAGGAGGTTGAGTATTATCCCTTCAGATCGTAGCTCCTTCACATCTTTAACATGATTAATCAATGCATCCATGAAATAAACATAGGAGGAAACCCCAAAATTACTTAAATTATCGGCACAAGTTTCAAAAGCCACCAACTTCAAAAGCAAAGACTCGGTGCTATCCTGGATAATTATTTGGGGGAGTTTGAGCCTTCCATGTAAGAGCATAGAATTAAATTTGATATCAGAGAATCGACATGACTTGCTTGGCTGAAAATGTATTCCCACTGACTTCAACTCCTTAACTGAGCGATACAAGCACCAATTGTGAGATGGTTTCTCACTAGGCCCATTTTTAATTTCTTTATCATCAACAAATTTAGTCTGAACAAACTCAAGAAGATGAATAGGCTCTTTCTTTTCTTTGCTAGTTTCTTCTGACTTAGAATTTGTTCGGTAAAACCAAAAACAAGTCTTACTTTCATGTGCTTCTTCTTCAATATGAGGGACATTCATGATTACCTTGATGAAGTCATCTATCATCTTCTCTCATTTACCTTCTTTAAACCTCAAGCTCATTAGTTTAGTGAGGATCTCAAAAGGGAGTTGATTTTCCAATAACATAATATCATGCATAATGTGTGATGTTTCAATATACCTGGGCTTTATATCATCATTTTTGGGGTTCACATAACTATCCATGAACTGGATGACAAAGCAACTGTTAAAAAACATCATGTTTGCAAACTCCTTATTGTGAAAGGCTTTTGCTACATCCTCGGTATAGTAATTCTTAGCATTATTCAGCAACTCTTCCATCTCTTCATACAATTTCTCAAATGATTTTTCACTTTGATCAACGTACTGTAGTGTAAATTGAAATTTGAAAGCTTTCATATGTTTTAGCTTCACATGGTGGTAAGGGCTAATTGCAACTATCATGGGATCGTAGCACTTTTTGTCCCCACGAACTATGGTTGGAACCTTTTGGATTTTTTGCTTGGCCTCTTTTATGTACACTTTCTTATAAATTTCTATCTCACGTTCCGATGTAGATTTGTCCCTTACCAAAGGAATTTGTATGCATCTATGATCAAAGGTGTCATGTACCAATGTAGAGTTGTCCCCACCCAAATGAAGTTGTATACATCTCTGATCGAAGGTCTTTATTTCTTCTGTACCAACGTGGTGAACCAATTTTACATGAAAGTAATCCATTGACTAAAAGATCAATATCACAAATATTCAGTTCATCATGTCACCACAGTCCATAAAAAGAGGGGAAGGAGACGTAGGGAGATTTCCAATTTTAAAATAATCCCTTCCCCAACAAAAAAAAAAAAAAAGTTTTCTTGACTCATCCAAAGGATAAAAAAATCTAAACAATTTGGTATTTATAATTAAATTTCTTCTCTTACTTTATTCATTTGACCACAAGAGGTTTATATATAACACTAAGGATCTCTAATCTATGGGATTTACAAAGAGACATGTACAATTAGGAAACTATATTTTAATTTGATGAGACAATTACTCAATTAAGGAAACTCGAATTTAGGAAACTAGTGATATGCCAATACCCCCCCCCCCCTTTTAAGTTGGAGCATGAAGATTTCGAATACCCAACTTGGATAGCAAGCTACGAAACCGATTGCGCCCAAGAGCCTTGGTGAAGATGTTAGCTAATTGAAATTTAGTAGAAATGTGTTGAGGATTGATGATGTTAACCAAAAAATTTTCCCATATAAAATGAAAATATAGTTTGATGTATTTGGTGTGTTCATGAAAAATTTGGTTAGTTGTAACATAGAAAATCAACTTGGTATCATAAAACAAAGGGATCAATGTGGAGAGTCGCATCAAATAGGCATTAGACTGCTAAAATAGACAGCCATTAAGATGCATTCACCCCAAAACTTTATGGGTAAGTAGGCTTGAAAACATAAGGCTGTAGCAACTTCTAATAGGTTACAGTGTTTACGATCTGCTATGTCATTTTGTTAGGGTGTATAAGGATAAGTGGTTCGGTGTAGAATCCTGTGTGTGAAGAAATGTTTCGATTGCATCATTCATGAATTCGATTCCATTATTAGTGCGAATACACTTAATGATGCAATTGAATTGAGTTTGAATCATGACATAAAAATAAATAAAGTGACCATAAACATCAGATTTAGACTAAATACATATTTTAATTCTTGTACTTGTACACTTGTTTCATTTAGACACTCAAACTTTTTGTTATTTCAACTATACCCTGAACTATGTAATTTCAAGTTAATTGTACCTCTGAACTCTTTGTTGTTTCAATTACACCCCTAAACTATACAATTTCGAGTCACTTATACACTTTAACAAATTTGTTAAAAGATAATGAATTAAACATAGTGCAGGCGTGTAATTAAAACAACAAAAAGGTTCAATGGTGAAATTGAATTGAAATGAATAGTTTATGGGTATAATTGAAACAACAAAAATTTTAAGTGTCTAAATAAAAAAAGTGTACAAGTACAAGGGCTAAAATATATATTTTGCCATCATATTTATGTTGTAAAAGGTAAATCCATGTGCAACTACTAAAGTCATCAACAATGGTAAGGAAGAAACGTGCTAAGAGTAAGATAGTGTATGATAAGGCCCCCAAATATCTATATGAATGAACTCAAATGGTGAATTCATTTTATTATTAGAAAAATGAAAAATATCATGTCTCTGTTTGGCTCCATGATAAGAATCACACCAAAAATCTAGCGAATAAAAAAAATCTAATAATTTCAAAAATTAAAGACAAGTGACTAATTGAATAATGACCTAAACGGTGCTACCAAAAACATGATCTAGCCGAATAACTGAGGTGGCTATAAAAGAGCCTTCAAACTTTTAGAAGTTATATAACCCATCACGAAGTACACCCTTCCCAATTAGTTTATTTGAGACTAGGTCTTGTAAAACATAATGAGTTGGAAAAGAATGTTATTGAACAATTGAGTTGTTGAGTAAGTTTGCTAATTGATAATAAATTGCACTTGAATGAGGGAACATAAAAGACATTAGGTAGGTATAGATCCTTGGCTAAGGTAATGGGTCTATGTGTTTGTATGGTTAAAGCTGCTCTATTAGGTACTTTAACAAGAGGAATGTTCATAGCTGGTTTTCAATCGTTAGGAAGGGATTCACTGCAAGTAATGTTTGTTAGAAGTGAGTGTGTGTGTGTGTGGTTTTTATCTTTATTTTTATTTTCTTTTCTTGCTTGGTCCCCAAGGTGTTCTAGATTTCCTTAGCCCCCAAGGTCTTCTAGAAATACTTGGCCCCCAAGTTCTTTTAAATTAGATTGGTCTCCAAGTTTCCTTCATTGCTACGTTTATGGGGTGCCTATATATATTGGTTGTGTTGGCTCATTTTTGTGTGTGAAGTTTTCCATTTCTCCACAAACTTTCAAGTTGTTCTCTCTTCTCAAGTTTTGCCTCCCATCTTGAGTTTTCTTCATTGAGAGCAAGCCCGTCTTGAGTTCTGCTAGCTCCGGTCGTTCGTAGCTGCCGTTCACCGAAGAGGTCGTTTCATCCTGCTGAGACAGTCGCCGTAGTCTGCTTGCTGCCAGTGCAGGGCACTAACTGTCTTCAGGACAGCGCAAAGCGCGACTCGACCTACCTTTGTTCTTGTCTCTTCCACGTTCCAGAAATTAGTTCCTGATTCCTTGTTGTTCCAGTTGCAAGCATTGCTGTTCAATCGTTTTCTTCGCTTGGCTGTTTGGTCTGGTAACATCTTCTATTGTTCACATATTGTTGTTATTTATAAGTTCAAGTTGTTGCTATCAAGAAGTGTCTATTATTGTTTATATCTGTATTCAGCTGCTGTGGTCTGAAGATAAATATTGTAGTTTATGTTCCTGTACTGTAACGGGTTAGAACTGATATATATTCTTGTATCAAGCAAGTTATTTCTGTATAACATCACATCTATTCTCTCTGTATCCCTAACAATCTGAAGATAGTTAGTAAGAGAGTCTAGGAAAGATGGATGCCCCTATTCCTGCTGATGGTTCTGGTGCTGCTGTTGCTAGTGTTGCCTCGGGTTCAAACCCGCCCCTTGTTGCTGTCCCGAGTCTACGCCCACCAACTGCCGCTATTTCTGCAACAGCTTCTATGCAAGGGCTCGGTTCAGCCGTGGCTAAGCCAACCCCACATATGGAGAAGCCACCACCATTTAATGGTGAAGATTTTAAAAGGTGGCAACAGAAGATGTTATTCTATCTGACCACACTGAATCTAGCCCACATCCTCAAAGAGGATTGCCCCGTTGTCTCGGAGGAGAATATGACAACAGAGACTGTGGCTGCGAGGGAGGCATGGATGCACTCAGATTTTCTTTGTAAAAATTATATTCTGAGTGGCTTGGCCGACCCGCTGTACAATGTGTATTGTACAACGTATGCTACTTCCAAGCAATTGTGGGAGACCTTGGGGAAGAAATATAAGCTTGAGGATGCTGGCACCAAGAAATTTCTAGTGGGTAAGTTCCTGGATTACAAGATGGTTGATACAAAATTGGTAGTCAACCAGATGGAGGAACTGCAAATCATCATTAGTGATTTGCATAGCGAGGGATTGGTCATCAATGAGCCATTCCAAGTTGCTGCTGTGATTGAGAAGTTGCCACCTTCATGGAAGGATTTCAAAAACTATCTCAAGCACAAGCGCAAGGAGCTGTCTATGGAAGATCTGGCTCTTCGTCTTCGTATTGAAGAAGACAATCGCAAAGGAGATAAAGTCTCAGACAGATTTGAAGCTAAGGCTCACTTAGCTGAGGCTCTCAAATCTCAGCCTAAGAAGCAGCAAGGCAAGAGAGTAAGCGGATCGCTGGGTCCGAAGAAGTCTACTACCAACAAACACATTCAAGGCACCTGCTGGGTATGCGGTAAGATAGGTCATAGGGCTATGGATTGCAGACACAAGAAGGGTCAAAGCTCTGGTAGCAACCAGCGCAAGTCTAAGCCTTCTTATGCCAATATGGTGGAAGATGATGAGCTCGTTGCAGTCATCACTGAAGTTTGCATGGTTGATAACGCCAAAGGCTGGTGGATCGATACAGGTGCTTCAAGGCACATTTGCAAGGATAGATCCTTGTTCTCAACTTATGAGAAAATGGATGGCACCGAAAAGGTGTACATGGGAAATGCCGCAGCCTCAACTGTGGAAGGCAAGGGTAAGGTACTGTTAAAGTGGACATCTGGGAAGATCCTGACCCTCACAGATGTATGGTATGTGCCTGAGATTCGTAAGAATCTGGTGTCTGGAACCCTACTGAACAAAAATGGGTTTAAACTCGTTTTTGAATTTGATAAATTTACTCTTACCAAGGGGGGAATGTATGTGGGTCGAGGATATCTAGATGATGGCATGTTCAAGTTGAATGTACAGGCCCAAGTGCCTAAGAAGATTAATAAGAATGACTCTTCTACTTATATTGTTGAGTCGTGTGATGTTTGGCATTCAAGATTAGGACATGTCAATTATCGTTCCCTCCAAAGAATTGTTAATCTAGGGTTATTACCTAGTTTTAACATTGATAAGGGACACAAATGTGAAGTTTGTGTTAAATCAAAGTTTACAAGAAATCCGTTTCCATCTGTGGAAAGGAATAGTGAATTACTCGACCTAATTCACAGTGATGTTTGTGACATGAA
Organism: Diospyros lotus; assembly: GCF_014633365.1. Taxonomy (NCBI): domain Eukaryota; kingdom Viridiplantae; phylum Streptophyta; class Magnoliopsida; order Ericales; family Ebenaceae; genus Diospyros; species Diospyros lotus. The sequence goes on along the minus strand of NC_068351.1, from coordinate 27,847,873 downwards.
AAGTACTCCCACTAGAGGTGGAAAGAATTATTTTGTCACATTTATTGACGACTGCAGTAAATATTGCTATGTATATTTACTACGCAATAAAGATGAGACCTTTGATGTTTTTAAAACATTTAAGACAGAAGTTGAAAATCAACTGGGAAAGAAAATTAAGGTGCTCAGATCAGATAGGGGTGGTGAGTATGAATCATCGGCTCTATCTGAGTTTTGTGAATCTCATGGTATAATCCATCAGACGACAGCACCTTATACACCACAACAAAATGGTGTAGCTGAAAGGAAGAACCGAACTTTGAAAGACATGATAAATTGCATGTTAAATAGTTCGGGTTTACCCCATAATTTGTGGGGGGAAGCGTTGCTTACTGCAAACTTTATATTAAATAGAATTCCACATAAGAAGTCTGGTAAGTCGCCTTATGAAGTGTGGAATAGTAGACAACCCTCTTACAAAATCCTGAAAGTGTTGGGGTGTTTGGCCAAGGTGCAGGTTCCTTTACCTAAGAGAACTAAACTTGGTCCAAAAACTATTGATTGTGTCTTTATAGGCTATGCCTCGCATAGTGCTGCCTATAGGTTCCTGGTAACAAAGTCAGAAATTCCTGACATTAATGTTAATACTGTTCTGGAATCTATAGAAGTGGAGTTCTTTGAGAACATCTTCCCTTTAAAAGGAGATAAACACTGTGCAAGTGGTTCCAAGAGAACTCATGAAGCAAGTTCTTCAAAAGGCCAAGATGGGCAGAAAATTGACATCGAGCCTCGAAGAAGCAAAAGGGCAAGGAAGGTCTCTTCCTTTGGCCCATATTTCCTAACCTTTGTGTTAGAAGATGAGCCGCAAACATATGGTGATGCAATGTCATCTCCTGATGCTCCTTATTGGAAAGAGGCTATTAATAGTGAAATGGATTCCATCTTGCAAAACAGTACTTGGGTATTGGTCAATTTGCCACTTGGGTGTAAACCAGTTGGGTGCAGATGGATTTTCAGAAAGAAATTAAAAGCTGATGGTACTATTGATAAGTACAAAGCTCGGTTGGTAGCTAAAGGCTATTGTCAAAAAGAAGGATAAGACTTCTTTGACACGTATTCTTCGGTGACAAGAATCACGTCTATCAGGATACTGATTGCTATTGCAGCATTATATAATTTGGAGATACATCAAATGGATGTAAAAACAGCATTCCTGAATGGAGATTTAGAAGAAGAAGTCTACATGGAACAACCTGAAGGGTTTGTTGTAAAGGGACATGAAATGAAAGTTTGTAAACTAGTAAAGTCTCTTTATGGGTTGAAACAAGCGCCTAAACAATGGCATGAGAAGTTTGATCACACAATGTTATCAAATGGATTTAAGATAAATGAGTGTGATAAATGTGTTTATGTGAAAAACATAAACCAAGAATGTGTCATTGTGTGCCTGTATATGGATGACATGTTGATAATGGGCACGAATAGAAGTGTCATACAATCCACAAAGCAAATGTTGAACTCACACTTTGACATGAAAGACCTCAGTCTTGTTAATGTTATTCTTGGAATTCGAATAATAAGGAATTCCGAAGGGTATGCTCTTTCTCAGTCACATTACAAAGAGAAAGTGTTGAGAAGATTTGGTCACTTCGAGAGTAAGCCAGCAGTTACTCCGTTTGATCCAAATTCAAAGTTGAAGAAAAACCATGATGAAGGTGTATCTTCTCTAGAATATGCCAGAATTATTGGGAGTCTGATGTACATCATGAATTGTACTAGACCTGACATCGCCTACTCCGTAGGCAGGCTAGCGAGATACACGAGCAATCCTGGGCATGACCATTGGGGTGCATTGGTCAGGGTACTTAGGTACTTGAAGTACACCCCGGACTATGGATTGCAATATACAAAATATCCACATGTACTGGAAGGATTTAGTGATGCTAATTGGATCTCCGATAGCTTAGAGACTAAATCAACCAGTGGGTATGTGTTCACTCTAGGTGGTGCTGCTGTGTCGTGGAAGTCTTCGAAGCAGACGTGTATAACACGGTCAACCATGGAGTCAGAGTTTATAGCTCTGGACAAAGCAGGTGAAGAAGCTGAGTGGCTTCGCCATTTCCTCGAAGACGTTCCATTATGGCCAAAGCCTGTTAATGCCATTTGCATATATTGTGACAACTTAGCTACCTCAATGAGGGCTAAGAATAATGTCTACAATGGGAAGTCAAGACACATTAGGCGCAGGCATAACACTGTCAGAGAGTTGCTCACAAATGGAATAATCTCCATTGACTATGTAAAGTCAAAAGAAAATCTAGCTGATCCTTTGACGAAAGGAGTGACTCGTGAGCAAGTCAAATTTACATCGAAGGGAATGGGGTTAAAGCCTTTTAAATGACTTTTCTGGTGGTAACCAAACCTAGTTGATTGGAGATCCCAAGATCTAGGTTAAATTGGCCAATTGGCTGGAATAAGTCATAGTTGACACACTATGAAACTTTTAGTTTCTCCCCATGTCTCAAAAATTGAAGAGTGTGTCCTGTCGATGTTAAAGGGAAGGTTGATATCTTGATATAAGAGGAGTAGTGACAGGGTACTCTTAGTCGATGCTTCCCTATATGAGAGTAGAAGTGGGGTCACTTCTATGAGAACTGTTCAATGGCTTGGGTTCTCTAGAGCTCTCATGAAATCCAGGATGCTGTCCAGGACCAAAATGGACACAATCGTATAGAACTCAATGGGTTAAGACATGTTGTGTGTGATGTCTATTGTCTCGATTTACCTTCAAAAGGATAGTTCAAGAGCTAGTCTCACTATTTCTTCAGTAAATTCGATAGACATTCACTAAGGAAGGTTCAAGTCCAAAAGACACCTTGTTGATGCATAACTTGTCTATTTGCTCTCAGTGAATCCATGTCATTTTGTTTGATTTTAGTGCACACACACTCATGTGGGGGATTGTTAGAAGTGAGTGTGTGTGTGTGTGGTTTTTATCTTTATTTTTATTTTCTTTTCTTGCTTGGTCCCCAAGGTGTTCTAGATTTCCTTAGCCCCCAAGGTCTTCTAGAAATACTTGGCCCCCAAGTTCTTTTAAATTAGATTGGTCTCCAAGTTTCCTTCATTGCTAAGTTTATGGGATGCCTATATATATTGGTTGTGTTGGCTCATTTTTGTGTGTGAAGTTTTCCATTTCTCCACAAGCTTTCAAGTTGTTCTCTCTTCTCAAGTTTTGCCTCCCATCTTGAGTTTTCTTCATTGAGAGCAAGCCCGTCTTGAGTTCTGCTAGCTCCGGTCGTTCGTGGCTGCCGTTCACCGAAGAGGTCGTTTCATCCTGCTGAGACAGTCGCCGTAGTCTGCTTGCTGCCGGTGCAGGGCGCTAACTGTCTTCAGGACAGCGCAAAGCGCGACTCGACCTACCTTTGTTCTTGTCTCTTCCACGTTCCAGAAATTAGTTCCTGATTCCTTGTTGTTCCAGTTGCAAGCATTGCTGTTCAATCGTTTTCTTCGCTTAGCTGTTTGGTCTAGTAACATCTTCTATTGTTCACATATTGTTGTTATTTATAAGTTCAAGTTGTTGCTATCAAGAAGTGTCTATTATTGTTTATATCTGTATTCAGCTGCTGTGGTCTGAAGATAAATATTGTAGTTTATGTTCCTGTACTGTAACGGGTTAGAACTGATATATATTCTTGTATCAAGCAAGTTATTTCTGTATAACATCACATCTATTCTCTCTGTATCCCTAACAATGTTTTGTAGCACCACTATTCAAAATCCAATCATAAGAATCTTAAAATAGGATATGTTACCTACAAAATTCACCATTGGGTTGGACTCACTCGAATTGCTAGATATCAATTGAATGAATGTCTTATATTGTTCATCAATTAATATGCAATTGCCATCGGTACTTAAAGTTCCAATCACAATATTATTTGTTGGGCTTAAAGACAAGTTTGACTTGCGAACTCTAGCCCCTACCTTAGCTTAGAGAGGAATTCCACTTGGGTGGATACCTAACGAGCTCATAGTATTGATCCCGATTGCAGCAATAATCACATATTGGTCGAGTGGACTATTTGGTCTCGGCATTTTTTGGGACTACTTAGTCTTGGTATTCGGAAATAAATCTTTCTCTTACTTAGTCTTTTGACTATTAAGAGGTTTATATCAATGTTTTAAAAATCGGACCTGAGAGCAAACCGGCCTATTAATTGGGTCACGGGTCAGTTGGTCCGATCGGTTAGACCGGAGTGGTCCGACCAGATGATGTCATATATATTTTATAATTAAATAATATATATATTAAATATATATTTTAATATATATTTGAAATACTAATATTCTATATATTATTATGAGAAATGCTATTATTAACTAATATACAACTAATATTTTATATATAATTGTTATATATGTTATTAAAAAATTAATTAAGAATTAAAAATTTAAAAATAAGTGAGAGGGTGAAAAAAACTGGGGTCAACCCAGTTTTCGGTTCACTGGTTCGACCGGATTTTGACTGGTTTTGACCGAGTTGAAGAAGATTTGAATTTTTATGTCAAATCGGACCGGATATGCCATCGGTTCCCGGTTAAATCGGTCCGATTAGGTTTTTAAAACAGTGATTTATATACAACACTATCGATCTATAATTTATGGGATTTACAAGGAGACAAATATACAATTTGGAAGTTAGATATTGAGAACAATTAAAAAATTAAATATTTGATGAGGTAGTTACTAAACCAAAGGTTAGGAAACTAAATATGTGGTGTGCCAATACAAACGAACTTGTGGATTTGCCACATTGATAGCTCAATTCCACCATGACTAGTCCAAGCTTGTGACACTAATCTGGGCTAAGATCCAATGCAAAGGATTTTCTCCACTAAAATTCATATTTTTGGACTCTCTCTGTTTAATCCAAAATCAAGAAAAGTTTGTTGGGTGATTGTGATTCAGATTTGGATTAGATTATGTACAGAAATGAAAATTAGGGCGAAGAGACAGAATATGCAACCTTCATTTTTCTTGGGTTTGATCCCCATTATTAAGCTCAACCACCAAATTTTTCAAGACTCCACTCATCAATCCCCGCAAACAATAAACAACCTAAGAAAGAAAGGCAACGTTAGTGCCCCTTAGGCATAGGTCGAGCGGTCGAACAAGCGATATACCAGTATCAGTCCAGTGGGTCGTGAATTCGATCCTTGCTCTGTGTAATGAGGCAAAGCCTCACACCTACAATTTACCTCCCCTGGTGTTATCGAGAACACAAACACCAGGAGCTGCGCAAGGGCAGTTATCTCAAGAAAGGCAACGTTAGCACGTTAAACCAATGAATCATTAGACTAAACTGGGGCAACCATGAATGCATAACACCCATGACTTTCTTAGGCATCCTAAAAAAAACCAGGAACTCTAAACAAAAATCTATGACTCTTCTAAAATCTCGTAGTGGTGTGGGGGTGGTGAGAGAGACAGAGATATGATGATGTTTTTCACATTAGTATTGAATGAACTGTAAAAATTGACAGAATTTAACAGTAATCTATAACTGAAGTAAAATTAAAAATTTTAATGCCTCAATAATCAAAAGTTGAGTTTATAGATATTGCCGAACTAAACATTGCTTACCAATTTCAGTTGATGATGTGCTCGGCACATCAGTATTGTTGGCATGACTGGTGGAGCCATGCTGCTTTTCCAGTATTGTACAAAATAAGCATGTTACATCTTTAATGTGTAGTTCATATTGAAGTTTCATGCAAATTATAAATTTAGAGGAGATAGCCCATTTAACCGACACAATCAACGTCCAGGTATCATTTCCAAAATAGAGTATTAATAATGACCAATTAATGACCATATTCTTACTAGATCTACAGATCCAAAACCAAATTGATTCACATATTGTTGTTTACTTCAAACCCATCCAGCGTAATCCCAATACATTGGCAATTTATAAACTCCTTTCTTCCATGGCTATAATCTTCACTAGTCTTTAAGAGTCGAATATTTTGTCTTTTTAAAAATAACTTCAATCGAATATTTTGAAAGATTTTCTTCAATGGCCTCATACAATCTATATATAGGTGTATGCATGATAAAGTGAAGTGAAATTTGTTCGAGAGTAAAGTAGTTTATGTTTAGTGTGTTCTTCCCCTCCTTGCAATCGGTTAAAGGAAATGAAATGAAATGGAAGGATTAAGTGTGTTAAATCTATGCGCACATGTATGTAAAATTGGGAAAGCCACCAATAAAGAAAGGAACATTACATTAAACTTAATTTACTATGAAGGTTTTTTTTTTTTTTTAAAAATTTCTTCATAATATGTATATTTGGTTCATTTTTCGTTGGCCCTTTAAAAACTTTGTCTTCACAGATTACATCATTCGCTTTCACCCAGACAACTCTATGGGGTACAACCGCTTGCATTTCCTGGCTATGAAGTTGCTCATTGTCTGCCAAAATATATATTTCACAGTGCATGTGTTTATATTTTTAGTTTATATGAAGCATCATTCACAATATAGAGAGTCAAATACTAAAACAGAATAATAAAAAAAATCTTTTTTCTTTTATTCTAGCTACATTATTAGACTTTGGATGGTTTAATAGAAAAAAGAAATAATAAACAGAACCTCGAACATCATTCTCAGAGTCTCCACCAATAATCTCCTTCCCTTTTTTCTTCATTCTGCTGCTGCTGGCAAACACAGCAATCGAAATTGAGAGTCCGATTACAATTCGGCGGGCAAGCTTGAGGAGCCAATAATCAATTTAGCAAAAACAGTCCATGTATCGAGAACCAACCGATTCACACAAGGCTGTTTAATGTTTGCTTCCAACTCATCCTTGAATATATACATAGGCTGGCATGGCTTGTATGATTAAGAAAATTTGGCCATGCCCTATTGGCTCGGGTAACGAACCTGAGAAATTATTAGTCCAAGCCTTGTCCTATCATGTCATGTCATTTTTAACACCATTAATCATTGCTTTGTTACAAAAATTGAATCGACAGCTGCGTCCTATTATGTGATGACATATTTTATGAGAGTTCTTGCATAGACTTGTTACGGTGCAATGGCTCGTTTGTTATAGTTTAATTAAAAAAATTATAGTTTTTAATTTTTTAGATTATAACTTATAAAACTTAGAATAAGTTGTGAACTTATTTGTTATAATTTCTCAGAAGTTGTAGTTAAACAATTATGGTATTTGATATCATAAGCTGTAAAATAACTTATTTTTGTATAATTGTCTATAATACCTTTAATAGTTATAGAATGATAATTTAAAAATTAATTAGTGTATATGTATAAGTTTCAAGTGTTATAAAAAAATTAATTAGTGTATAGAGAGAAAGGGAGATGGCGAGAGAGAAGAAGAGATTTGAAAATGGAGATAGTGGTGGAGAAGAGAGACCCTTGATTGCGTGGATAGAAAAGTAATTTTTATTAAAAACAGGGACAAAATTATCAAAAAAATGTAACTGTTTAATCAAAAATTGTAGAAGTTGGAGTACCCAACTTTGAAAAAGTCAACTTCTACCCCTTCTAAAAAGTAGTAAAAGCTATAAGCTAAAATTCTAAAAGGTAAAACAAATACTACATATACCCATTTTTTTGAAGCTAAAAGTTATAACTTTTAAGCTACAACAAACAAATTCAATATCACAAAGTTAAGTACAGAAGCGTCTAGACACCTAGAAATCTCTTAAAAACTCTAACCGGATATTCTAAGTGAAGAAATACAAATAAGTTTGAAAATTTTTTCAGTAATCTCGCAAAAGGTAAAATTTATTCATAAAAATATAAATTTTAATTAATTTTAAAATATTAAAAATATTTATCACAAATATCTAATTTTTTCTATTTGATGAATTATGTTGATAAGAAATTATTTTTTGATCCAGCCCCTGTCCTATCATATCATTCATGTCGTGTTTCGAAGATTTTTCATATAACAGACATGTATTAATTGTAGTATATAAGGATATTCTTATACATAAATCTTAATATTTAATAAAATGTTTGGGATCGGCATGTGGAATCTTAGCCTACAAGAGATTGGGTTCTAATTGAACAAAGTGCCACTACTGGCAAAAAGGACGACAGCAACGTGGCAGGTCTCCAGCAAGCGATCTCAAGATAAATTCAAGAGCCATTTTGGTCCACCCACACCAACTATCTATTGCAATTCTAGATTGCTTCATCCATTCCAATATAAAATTAGTCACTTCTAGTCATCATTATAAGCGTCTAAATATATTAATTATTGAGTTTTAGAATACAAAATTAAGTGATTGAATTACGATAAATTGAGATTCATATTATTAGATTATGGATTCGATTCCTCAACTTGCACATTGAACCAAAATTTTTACCCATAATTTATCTCTTTTACCGAAATAAAAAACACAAATGACAAAAAAATTACGAAAGAACTATAATTTCAAATATATTAATCATAGAGTATCAACTTTACTTATTTATAATTATAACTAACTTTCAAACTATGAATATTAAATCAATAAAGCAATCCAGTTAGACCCTCTTAACTATATTCGAGATATCATTGTGCATCGTTTAAATTGCATTTAATTTTTTTTTTTTATGTTTTTTGGGTGATTATTTGTAGTTTAGAATGTTTTATGATTTCTTTCAGACTGTTATGGAGCAATCCCCCAAAACAAGGAAATATTGTAGATTTCATGAAACATTTTCTAATTTTACAAGATAGGCCAGGTTTATTACAAGTTTAGGTAATTGGACGACCACTATGTTAATTACAAGTGAGCTTTGCCATTGAAAATTACCTCTATCTATCAATGTAAAATAGGAAGATATATTTTCTTTTTTTTTTTTTTTTTAGGTGGGATAGGGATAGAGGAGCAATTTTTTTGAAAAATAATAATATTCTTTTATGGAGAAAAATAATAATAGGGATCACATTTAGGAAAAGTGTAATATGAAGATATCGCAATTTTTTTTAGATATTTTATAAAAATAAATATTTATATAAAATTTGAATTAGTTAACATTCGTCCAATTGGATTAGGGTGGTGAAGTGATCTCTTGTAATGGTGCCATTTTTAGAAAGTTTGGCAGTAGTTAAGCCGAGGGCAACAATTACAGCCAGGAAAGCAGTGCATGTCAAGTCACACATTTCATGCAATGATATTAATGGTAAGTTGTTCTCAACTCTTGCTCACACATGTTATGCAGCAAATTAAATTGGATTCGTTCATCTCATAGTATGGCCATAAAATTAAAATTATTATTGATTTGACTTTTTATCAGCTCTTGGTCACACGCGTGCATATTCAGGTTAGTCCATCATATAGCATGGCCACGAAATTAAAATTATTGTTGATTTGGGTTATTGTTAGCTCTTGATAATATATTAGACCGTACTAGTACAAATCAAGCATGACCTAGTTCAAAAGGCCTAAGGATAGCTTGGTCCACGACCCAATCTTAGCCCTACACCAGTCTACAACAGTCATCATTAACACTGTACACTGGAGGTCATGTTTTAGTTGAGATCCCTTGCCTTTGTCTTGTCCTCATGTTGCAACTCAAAAGTTTCATGTGCAAAAATATTAACCACATCAATAGAAAATGCAAATTGAATATCATTAGGGTACCTCATGTCATAAAATATATTAAATTTCACAATCTCCCCATCAAACTCCATGGTAAGGATACCATCATGAACATCAATCTTTATCCTTGTTGTTTTTAGAAAGGGTAATTCTAGCAAAATTGGAATAGGATTTGGAGAAGCATCGTCCTCCATGTTCAGAATGTAAAAATTAGTAGGAAGAATCAGCTTATTAACCTGCACCAAAACATCCTCAACTACCCCTCCATGGTATGCATTAGAACGGTCAGCTAATTGAATTATTACACCCGTTTGTTTCAAAGGACCCAATTTCAAAGATTCATAAATTGAATATGGCATGATATTTACGGATGCTCCTAAATCTAATATGGCATGTTCAATCTTAAAATTACCAATCACACATGGAATAGTAAATGTACCTGGATCCTTGCATTTTGGGGGTAACTTACGTTGAATTACTGCTGACACATTCTCTCCCACACTTATCTTTTCATCACCTCTCAACCTTCTCTTCGTAGTACACAGTTCCTTAAGAAATTTTGCGTACCTTGGGACTTGTTTAATGGCATCTGATATGCCTTGCAAACTTGGAGAGTCACAAGACCTAAAAGAGTTGCGAGACATAGACATGAAGCCCAAAGGGCCAACGGGTTGCAAGAGATCAAGGAAACAAGCCGAATGAGCAAAAGGTCGAGCCGAGACCAAGTGGGGAGGACCCACTCGATCATGACTGAGTGCGTGTGACACTACTTCGATTTTTTAGGCATAAATCTCTTGTCCAAGCTTCGATATAGGTGATTCAAAATCCTATAGAAAGATAAGAGAATCATCTACAACTTTTGTGTTTTGAGTTTTGAGAGATCCTGGACACATCAAGGCTGAAATTGGGCTCTAAGTTGATGCACCCTTACTATTAAGGCTCAGAGTCAAGTATTGGAGCAAAGATGGATCCGAACCAAGACAAAAGGCAAAAGAGGCCCTAAATCCAAGTGAATGAAGACCCATTCAGTCATGACCAAGTGGTTGGGAAACCAATCCCCTCTCACTTTTCATGACCCACTCGGTCATGACCGAGTGGGTGCGACACTACTTTAGTTTTTTGGGCATAACTCTCTCATCCGAGCTCCGATTGAGGTGATTCAAAGTCCTACAGAAATCTAAGAGAATTATCTACAACTTTCATGTTTGAGTTTGGAGAGATTCAAGCTTTAACAAGGTAAAAATGGGGTTTGAAGTTGATATACCTACGTTCAAAGGTCAAAAGAAAATGCAAAAAGCATCGAAGAAAAAGAAAGGACCCCTACTCGGTTATGATCGAGTAGACCTCCTCTAGTCAGCATGAAACGTCCGCACACGACTAGCCATATGGGCTTCAAAACCCTCGAAATGGGCAGAGGAATCTTCATAATGGGCCGCAAAAATCTTGTTGTGATTGCCATGTGGCTCCCTTAACCCTCCACTATAAATATGAGGCCATGCCTTGATCACAAGGTACGCACTTTTGAGCCTTTGAAGTACTATTTTGTACTTTTGCTCTTGAGAACTAACTTAGGCATAAGAGGGTTTGCACGAGGACCCCCACCTGCGTCCTAACAATGCTCTCGTCTTGAAGGCCACTCGGTTATCCTTGGCCACTTGGTTATCATTGGGCCACTCAGTTATCCTTGGCCACTCAGTTATCCTCGGCCACTCGGTTATCTTGGGCCACTCGGTTATCCTTGGCCACCTGATCATCAGACCCACCAGATCACTAAACCCACCTAATCACCAGACCCACACATTTGATGAATTCCCTTGTTCGCCAAGATTCTCACCATTGAAGATGTGACTCCCAGTACATAGTGACGAGACTCTTAGATCCGTCCACGATTAAAAATGGATTGTTGTATTTTGGCAACAACAATTGGCGCCATCTGTGGAAATCGCAAGACAAAAAAGTCAACTTAAGAATGGCAAACACTCGTGGACATCGGCGAACTCTCTCTCAAGGCATAGAAACATGCCTACCACGCTGGAACTCTCAACAACAGGGAACGCCTCCCATTATTCCAGATTCTCACCCGTAGGGAGCACCTCCGCCTCCTCATAATTCTCAGCCCCAAGGAGATGATTGCTCTGTTTCCTCGAACCGACAAGTGGGGAACCAGCCAACCTGACCTCCACTTAACACCAGTTTGGAGCCACCTCCCACCGATCGAGCTGGGACTTCACGACAACCACCGCGTATGGTCCCATGGGAAGAGTACGAAGCATTGAGACAACAACATGTTGAGGGCATGCAGTCACTTAGAGACATGGTTGGTATACTCCAAGGTATGATGCTTGGAGGGACGTTGCCCGACACCTTGAAAAAGTTTATGCCACTGCCTAAGCCTCAGCCAGAGGTGGGAGCTGATTCCTATCAAGAGGCTGATTGATGCTCAAAAATGTTAAAATTTTATTATATTTATACCCCTAGTTTAATCTTAAAATTAGTTTTAATTGAATATTTATATGCAATTTGTGGTTATATGCAGGTTTAAAAAATTAATATAAAAATATATATAATATATAAAAAAAATAGTAATAATAAAATAAATATAATATAATATATATAATATATATAAATATAATACCTATATAAATATAAAACATATATATATGTCATATAAGTGCATGCGTGAAGCATATATATAATATAATATATAAGCATATAATATATCATATAATATATATAACATTATAACATATTATAATGTCTTGGCAGCCATGCGTGAAGCTCAATCCGATAAAGCCAACATTCATTTGGATGCTTCACAACCCATTCGGATGGATGAAGTCCAAGTACTGTTGAAGATCAAACTCATTCGAATGACTCGTCCCTCATCCGGATATGCCCTCTCCAAATTGTTCAACGCTGTTTCCATCACCATCATCGGAATCCCTTTTTGAAGATTTTGTCAGAGCACGCGCAAATGACCATGGTGGCACACAACGTAATTTCTTCTTTGACCAGGGCCATTTGCAGAAGATGAACATATATATATCTATCGTCAGCTTCACAAAAAGGAGACCCCATCCGCCATTTCTGCAAGAATAAGGGGAAGAGAGCATTGTTTACGTTCTATTTTTTTTCTTTTCTTTCATTCCAATAGTGTTGTTCATTTACTTTGTTTCATCAATACAGTGTTCTTCATTTATGTTAGTTACATTATGCAATTTCTTTTCATGCTTGTTTACATTCTGTAATGTTCTTTAACTGTTCATTTACGTTTCTATAATTTTAATTTCTGTATTTACATTCCAGCATTGTACTTCCTGTCTCTTTAATCTTTAGTTGGAGATGTGTGGCTAAGCTTAAGCTTGGGCCAAGGCAAGGACTCTGTCCAGTGCCACTGCTTGCCCAAGAGAGCCGAACTCTGATTGAATTAACAGAATGCTTATTTGAATTGAGAAATGTGTGTGTATTGAATCTTTGGGTTTGAGTTGAAACATAAACCTAACTTAGAGTCTCCATGCCATGTATGGAGGTTACTTAAACTGGAAATGGTTTCATACTCAAGCTGGAATGATTAATCTGCGATCCAATTTATGGTGGTTTCTTCATTTAGACTCTCTCATGCCATGTATGGAGAGTGCTTAACCTAGAACTACCATGACCTTGAGTTGTGGTTACTTATCGGATCTCAAATGTATGTTAATCTGTATTTCAATTTATGATAGTTACTTAATCCAGACTCTTTCATGCCATGTATGGAGAGTGCTTAACTTAGAACTATTATCATCTTGGGATACAGTTAACTGCATAACCTCAATTTAAATCAGTCGATGTTAATATTTTGATATCTCTTTGGTAAATTAGTGGGCCGGCACATAAATTGCTTTGTCCCAAGATTGCTTCCATACACAAACATCATCTTATTTTTAATCTTGAAAAACAAATCATTTAGCTGAATTGGTCTGACAAACTCATTCAGCGCATAAAAATCTTTCGCCGCATTTCATTTCTGTTTTGATCTCCCAGTGAATCGACCTGGACTTTCCCAGAAAATTAAATTGTGCTACAGCGCACACTCGTACACTGGCGAGTATAAACGCCTTGTGCCTGCATGCTTGTTTCTTCTTTGTTTATTTTGTATGTGTTTGTTTGAAATAAATGCACAAGGTTAAGCGCAGCCAGAGGCCACTCCCGATTCTCATTCTCGATCCACTGCTCGTCGAGAGGATAAGCCAAGATCATCACCACCAAGAAAGAATCCTCGCGCCACGCCCCGAAGAAATGAGAACCCACGAATGGAAAACAAGGCTAGAAGCCCCCAAAGACAGAGATACCATGAAACTGTGGCTAGTATGCCAACACGACATGATAACCAAACATCGACAAACATACGGGATGACATGAAAAGAGTAGTTGAAGAAGTGCTTGAGCAAAAAAAGCTAATCCCCGTAGCAGAGGAACATCAACGTAGAAAATGCCCCTTTACTACAGATATATTAGAAAAATAGCCGCCCAAAAATTCAAAATGCCTCAAATCACCCCCTATTCAAGCAAAGATGATCCATATGATCACATTCAAAACTATGAGTCATTGATGATATTGCACGGATGGGACGATGACATAATGTGCCCAGCCTTCTCCTTAACTCTGTCAGGGCATACCCGAACATGGTTCAACAGTTTACCTGAGGCCTCTATCTCTTCATTCAGTCAGCTCAAAATGGAATTTGTTAAGGTATTTATGATTAATAGTTGAAGAAAAAAGGATGCCACATATTTGTTCAGTATTCGATAGGGGAATAAAGAAACTCTGTGTCAGTATGTGGATAAATTTCGGAATGCCACCCTCGAAGTTCATGATTTACCAATTACAATGGCAGGGTTTGCTATGTTACATGGAACACGGCTAACTCCCCTACAAGAATCATTATCTTTGGACCCACCAACATCCCTAGCAGATTTGTTTGCTAGAGCAAATGAATACGTGTTCCATATGGAAGTTATGAGAGCTGTAGGTGGGAATGAGGACAAAGAGCGGAAAAGGAAGGAAAGCGATATTGAAGAAGACTCCAGACGGGTTAGGGAATCAGATATACCTCGATCCCAGTTCTACCATTACACAAAACTTCTCCAACCTCGATCGGCTATACTTGCAGCCATTGAAGGGTCAGGTCTCATTAGACTCCCGAAAAAGGTTGACCATCCCTTGGGAAAAAATAAGGAAGAATATTGTAAATATCACATAAAACATGTTCATTCCATTGACCAGTGCTGAGAATTGAAAAATTAGATTGAGATACTCATCGGAGAAGGGCATTTGTAAAGATATGTATGGAATGAAGAAGAAAAAGGTAGGGAACACTGACGAAGAGAAGACAGGCATGGGGGGCAATAAAGGAAAAATCCAAGACAATAAGAAAGGGAGAGGGATCACAGGAAAGACCCTCCTCTAGATAACGAACCAACCCACCAAGCCATCTAGGTTATTTTAGGAGGTAAAACCCTGGCTGGAGACACTTCGGCCTCACGAAAGGCATATTCCTGTCAGGCCTATCAGATTAATTCAATGATGGAGGTTAGAGGTAACGAGGAGCCAATTACATTCACTCCTACCGATAAAGGTGATATAATTCTCCTGCTTGATGATCTAATGGTAATTTATGCAGTTGTTGCCAAACACCCCATTAGTAGAATCTTGGTGGATAGTGGTAGTTCTGTTAATTTGATCTACCGGAACTGCTTTGAGCAAATGCATATATCTCATGATCGATTAAGGAAAGTGTCCTCCCCCTTATACAGCTTCACCAGGGAGGTTGTCCCAATGGCAGGGTCCATTCAGTTACCAATCACATTAGGCATAGACCCCCAAAGCGTGACTCGATAAGCGAACTTTATGGTGTTCAAAACCCCTTTAGTAGCATACAACATGATTTTGGGCCGCCCACTACTCAATGATATAAGGGTCGTAGTGTCCTCCTGCTACTTATTGATGAAGTTCCCCACACTCACAGGGGTGGGACAGGTTTGAGGTGATCAAAAGAAGGCATACACTTGCTATGTGTCATCCACAAAAGGGAAAAAGAGCGAAGAGATTTTATCCATTGTCAAGACAAGCCATGAAAGGACATGCCCTTAGAAGAAGGTGGTCAGACACCATTAATGCCCTCAAAGAGAAATTTGGGAGAAAAATTTAGACACATTCAAGAGAGCCTATGTTAAAGATCGAGAAACTAAACTATTTGAAATTGTGCATAACCTATGTATTTCGTGATCAGAGGCAACAATAAGACCCCAAAATGAAATAGTGGATGTACTCACTTATTTACTAAACCATTCAAAACATGTTAGCATTTTCATTACACATTGCTTTATGAAAGTTTGTTGGCTATGTTTTGCTTCCAGAAAATAAAAATACACTCAAGCCCGTTGCCCCGCTCACGGCCCAACAATGAGGGAAAAATACAATCAAGCGCATTGCCCCGCTCACAACCCAGCAATGAGGTAAAAATACATTCAAACCCATTGCCCTGCTCACAGCCCGACAACGAGATGAAACTACATTCAAGCCTGTTACCCCGCTCATGGCCTAATAATGAGGGAAAAATACAGTCAAGCCCATTGACCCGCTCATGACCTAGCAATGAGGTAAAAATACACTCAAGCTCGTTACCCTGCTCATGACCTAACAATGAGGGAAAAATACATTTAAGCCCATTGTCCCGCTTACAGCCCTAGAACGAGGGAAAAATACAATCAAGCCAATTGCCCCGCTCACGGCCCAACAATGAGGTAAAAATACATTCAAACCCGTTGCCTCGCTCATGGCCTAACAACGATGTGAAACTACATTCAAGCCTGTTGTCCAGCTCATGACCCGGTAATGAGGGAAGAATACAGTCAAGCCCATTGCCCCGCTCATGGCTTGGCAATGAGGTAAAAATACACTCAAGCTCGTTGCCCCGCTCATGGCCTGGCAACGAGGGAAAAATACATTCAAGCCCCTTGTAACATCCTAGATTTTCAACTTAGATATGATCTAATACTTGGGGAAATAAGCATTTCCTTTGAAATCAAAAGATTTGGTAGGCACATGTGTGATTCCCGGGTGAACTTTCGAGGATCAAATGAAGGATTTTCGAAGGATCATGGAGTCTAAAGCAAGAGATCATAATCTTAAGGGATTTTGGAAGGGTTTAAGCAATTCTAGGGCTCAAGTGACATAAGGGCAAAGAACTTTTGGGCCAAGGGGTTATTTGTGAGAAACTTAAAATATCTACTAACTAAGTGGTTAGGGGAACCAAATGGGCTAGTAAGTTATTGGAAATGTAATCATGAGCAATGATGAGAAATGTGAAAAATGCAATTAACCATGTGGGATGTAGTTATTAATTAAAGGTGTAATGATGAGAAATGTAGAAAAATGTAATTTACCATGTGGGATGTAATGATGGGGAATCTTGCAATTCTAATTAAACATGTGGTTGCTCATATCTCAATGGACACTTGTCGCAAGGGTATGAAATGGCATAAATCTCTAGGGACATGTGTCACGATCCTACAAAAGAAATGATTGTATCTTATCCAAGTGACACATGGCACACCTGGATTGGCTAAGGATGCCTATAAATATTAAGCCTTTAGAAGGTACATTCTCACCATTAAACAAGAGGAAAGGGGAGGTGATTTAGAGAGGAGAGACTTTTCCAAGAAAAGAGTTGGAAAAACACTTCATTGGGAAAGTCAGGCCACCATTGTAAAAGGAGCCAAACAATATCAAAACAGAAAGTTAAGTCCAATTTATTTCCATGATTCGATAGAGAATTGAAAAAGGGTCACGTGGGTTCAAAAGGGGGTCAAATCAGAGTCCGGACGAGGGAGAACGGGCTGAAAAACTGCAAGCGGTCAAAACAGAAGGGGTGACGCGTGCAGCTCACTCGCCACCTGCCTGCTGCGCGTGGGGGTCCTTCCCCCAGTGCATGTTGGAGCATGTGGGGCCCCCCTAGCCCACAATGTTTTAGATTTGGTCATCTATTTTATCCCTAGGACCCTATATAAAAATATTCTAAGTTTGAGTTACGAAAATATGTGATTTTTGCAGAAAACCATTCTCGAACCCTGTAAACAGTGGCCTAACGTATCCAAACCAGCAAGGTGAGTGCTTCTTGAATCCTTATGCTACATACTGAACATTTTTTCTTCACACGGGTAAGGGTGATTACTTGCATAAGCATGACTTTCCTTTAAATCGAACATTTTCTCTTTCTTTGTCAAGCATCACTTGGTGTGTGTGGCTAGTTGAAGTCAAGATCTCATGTTAGACTGGTGAAAAGTCATGGAGATGTGAGAACATGATAGATCAAAGGGGGTGATTGCAACACCTCGGCATCACTACCACACGGGTGGTTTCATATCATTTGCATAACTCATTTACATGCACTTACTTAGATGTAATATCTAACTTGGGTTGATGCCCCTGGGACATTCAACATCCTAGGTATATTAGCATGCCAGGTACCCTAGAGACAAGCAGGAGAAAAGTCTATGAGAAGGCCGATGTTTAGTTTAACTTCATGTGCTATGGATCTTATGTAACCTTTGGATTTATTTGAGACTTGTGTATCACAATTGTATAAACAGGGGTTATGTAAGGCTTGGATTTACCTTATATGTTGTTGAGGGTGTAAGTCGAGGTTACTATGTACTATGAACATGGTGAGAGTTGTTTGTTGGATTTTGGAAGTCTTCAAATGATACATTGTAAATAGCAGCTAGGATACTCAAGGTTGTAAGAAGTGTGTGTATGGGTGTCCTACAATTGTACCTGCAGTCATGTGTTGTGTTTCCTAGAGTATTAAATGTCAGATGAATTTCTCATACTTATAAAAAAATACAGTGGAAATCCCATTTATTTAGCTTTGGTTAAGCTTTCAGGTTCGATCCAACGCTTATATTAGTAAGGGTTTCCACAACACCCATATGTGATGTCTGCTTATATTTCATGTTGTTGTACATTTGGAAAAGTAGGGCGTTACACCCCTTGCCCCGCTCATGGCCCGACAACGAGGGAAAAATACATTCAAACCCATTATCTTGCTTATGGCCTGGCAATGAGGTAAAAATACATTCAAACTAGTTGCCCTGCTCATGGCCTGGCAACGAGGTGAAACTACACTCAAACTCATTGTCCCGCTCACGGCCTAGCAACGAGGAAAAAATAGATTCAAACCCGTTACCCCGCTTATGGCCTAGCAACGAGGAAAAACTACACTCAAGCCCATTACCCTGCATACAGCCAGGCAACAAGGAAAAAATAAATTCAAACCTGTTGCCCTGCTCACAGCCTAACAACAAGGGAAAAATGAACTGAAACCCATTGTCCTGCTCACAGCCAGACAATAAGGGAAAAGCAAGTGCAAACCTATTGTCCTACGCATAACACAATAACTAGGAGTAGAATCAAACTCATTGTTCGGTGTATAATTCGACATCTACGGAAAGTAAACTTACTAGTATATCTACCTATACTTCTATAAAGGAATTGAAAAGCACCATAGCCTAGAAATATAAAGGCATGCTATGCGAACAAGCTCGAGATGATGTGTATAAGATGAAGCGGATAAAAAAGAAGTAATATTCAAAAGCTTATAGGACAAGATACTCTTTCACCCGGAACTCCCGGCCAAAAGAGTAGGGAGCAATTGATATGCCCTGCAAACTTGGAGAGTCACAAGACTTAAAAGAGTCACAAGACATGGACATGAAGCCCAAAGGGCCAATGGGTTGCAAGAGATCAAGGAAACAAGCCAAAGGAGCAAGAGGTTGAGCCGAGACCAAGTGAGGAGGACCTACTCGGTCATAACCGAGTGGGTGTGACACCATTTTGGTTTTTTGGGCATAAATCTCTAGTCCGAGCTTCGATATAGGTGATTAATAGAAAGCTAAGAGAATTATCTACAACTTTTGTGTTTTGAGTTTTGAGAGATCCCAGCCACATCAAGGCTAAAATTGGGATCTAAGTTGATGCACCCGTACTATTAAGGCTTAGAGTTAAGTATTGGAGAGAAGATGGATTTGAACCAAGACAAAAGGCAAAAGAGGCCCCCAAATCCAAGTGAATGAAACCCACTTGGTCATGACCGAGTGGTTGCGAAACTAATCCCCCCTCACTTTTCATGATCCACTCGATTATGACTGAGTGGGTGCGACACTACTTTGGTTTTTTGGGCATAACTCTCTTATCTGAGCTCCGATTGAGGTGATTCAAAGTCCTACGGAAATCTAAGAGAATTATATACAACTGTTATATTTTGAGTTTGGAGAGATTAAGGCTTAATAAAGGTGAAAATTGGGTTTGAAGTTGATACACTTGCGCTCAAAGGCCAAAAGAAAACTCAAAAAGCATCGAAGCAAAAGAAAGGACCCCCACTCAATCATGACCGAGTGGGCCTCCTCTCGTCAGCATGAAACGTCCATGCACAACTAGCTGGATGGGCTTTGAAACCCTCGAAATAGGCTGTAGAATCTTCAAAATGGGTTGCGAAAATCTTGCCGTGATTGCCATGTGGCTCCCCTCACCCTCCACTATAAATAGGAGGTCATGGCTTCATCACAAGGTACGCACTTTTGAGCCTTTGAAGTACTATTTCACACTTTTTCTCTTGGGAACTAACTTAGGCATCAGAGGGTTTGTGTGGGGACCCCTACTCGCATCCCAACGGTGCTCTCATCTTGCAGGCCACTCGGTTATCCTTGGCCACTCAGTTATCTTGGGCCACCTAATCATTAGATCCACCAGATCACTAAACCCACCTGATCACCAGACCCACACATTTGACGAATTCCCTTGGTCGCCAAGATTCTCACCATTGAGGACATGACTCCCAATACACAGTGACGAGACTCTTGTATCCGCCCACGATTAAAAATAGATTGTTGTATTTTGGCAACAACAACATCCAATAAAGGAATGTTCACTTCTACCTTTCAAAAAATCTCCAAGATATCCCTTTCTTGATCTTCCTTTTTAGATTTAGATAACCTACTAGGAAAAAAAAACGGATTAGGTTTATCAGAATTATGCACAATTGTTTGAGAGATTACCTTAGAAGAGATTGTCTCCTCATTTTCCACCTCCTCTTTTTGAGTCTTCTTGGCTGAATCTGTAGGATTCTAAACAGGGATGTCAATTTCTTTTCCACTTCGAAATGTAATGGAACTTACATTTTCTCGAGGATTTACAATTGTTTGGGAAGACAATTTCCCAGAACCTTGAGCTTCAAGCCTGCTCACTGATGTTGCTAATTGACTAATTTGATTCTCCAATTGCTAATGCTTGTTCTTATCTCCTGTTGAAATTGTTGTGTGTTAGTTGCAAGTGATTTAACAATTTCTTCTAAAGACTTACCTGAACGTGAAGAAGGTTGTTGTGGTGGAATATGTGGTCTAGGTTGGTAATGTTGGAATTGTGGTCTTGCTCCATAACTGAAGTTGGGATGTGTAACACCCCGTTTTTCTTACCGAGTGTGTCACATGTTGGGGCCCAAAATATACATAAATTCTTTTTTTTTCTCGGTACATATCTTAAACCTCATGTGCTGTATTTCAAACATCAAACCCTCAGCATATCATAAAAAAATGCAAAACCAATAATCGAAACCTAATATGGTACATAAATGAATTTACTATAATTATAACATAGAAATCTGTACCATTTTACATCTTCAATACTTAAATATATGGAGATTTGTCATCAAGAGGTAATAACTAAATACCTCAAATAATAAATAAATGATACCTTAAATGAAATCATACATGATTATCTCTCAACTCGACTAAAACATATCTGGATCTTCATACAGGAGTAAATACCGAATCTACTCACCAAATCCATTAGACACATTGCCTCGTGCCGGTCGTATCTTAGCTGCCTTGTTACCTCATCTGCAACTCCTAACTAGAAAGTTTGAATGTTCTAGGGGCATAACCGGATTAGAAGATGAATCTTCTAGGGAGGGTTTAAAAATAGATACATGAATGCATGATGCAATAACATGAACAGACATTTGCCTTAGTGTAACTTCCCAGGCCCAGCCCAACATGGAACCCTAGGCAAAATCCTGACACCTTCGGTATGATAATCCTAACGTTGTTCCATCAATTGCCCTTGCGCAATTACGGCTACACTATCGGAGCGACATCCCAATCCCATGCACAAGTATCAATAGCCAATAATATCATGTCAAATGAAAATCATGTATTTTCATGCAATAGTATACGAACAAATATGATAAAATGCTCATAACTTTTATGAATATCATACACAACATATGCCATCATATCATATATAAGTTTTTGGTGAAAAATCACTCACTTTTAGACACAAACTTGAATTTTCTCAAAAAGTGTGTGCTGCCTCGATTTGCGTGCCAAACCTTAAAATTTACACAAGACACTCCATCTCAATCCTCAAAACACCCTATCCATCATTGTATTCCAATAAACATTAAAACTTACTTTTCCTCAATATCTTTGCATTTTCTTTATTTTTCTTTCTATTTTTCTCCTTGAAAAATCTAAAACAAATACTACTTATGTAAGCACCTTAGGCGAATCTCACATCGACCATGCAAAGGGAGGGAACTAGGCATATAAGTGCGGAGGGTGTTCTACATAGTGACGTGCATTTTGGGATTAAATCCCAGAGCGATAAAATCGGGGATTGGTTGCGACCTGAACCGGACAATACGTTGCTATGTGGACCCCGAGCATTACATAATGGTATCAGAGACGACCCTCGAGCCTCTGAGCATGGTGGTGGGGTAAACCTTAGTGAGGACGCTGAGTCCCTAGGAGGGGTGCATGTAAGCACCTTAGGCGAATCCCACATCGGCCATGCAAAAGGGGGGAACTGGGCATATAAGTGCGGAGGGTGTTCTACGTAGTGACGCGCGTTTTGGGATTAAATCCCAGAGCGATAAAATTGGGGATTGGTTGTGACCTGAACTGGACAATACGTTGCTATGTGGACCCCGACCGTTACATGTGGTGGGCCTAGGAATCCTCCAATTGCATTGGCATGCTCTAAAGAATCTTCTTGAAGTGTAGAACACCTATTCGTTGGATGACCAGTAGTAGCACAAATACCATAAGCTTTCACATGTTGCAAATTTCCTATAGCCAATTGTTGAACAAGAGACATTAGATTGGATATTTGATTTTCAAGGGAAGATATACTTACCTCATTTACCCTTCTCAAAGGGATGTTTTATCTGAATCCAAACTGCTGTGAGTTAGCAGCCATGATGGAAATCAAATCTCTAGCTGCACTAGGGGTTTTATTCACTATAGCACCTCCACTAGCCGCATCCATCATTTTCCTCTCCATAGGTAGTAGCCCTTCATAGAAATACTGAATGAGGAGTTGTTTAGAAATTCCATGTTGAGGATAGCTGGCACACAATTGTTTAAATCTTTCCCAATACTCGTGAAGGGTTTTTGTATTTTTTTGCTTTATTCCACATATCTCTCTTTTGATGCTTACAACTCATGAAGCAGGAAAAACTTATCAAGAAACAATCTGACCATCCTTGTCCATGTAGTTACAGAACTTGAAGGTAAGTAAAAGAACCAATCCTTTGCTATATCGGCTAACGAGAATGGAAAAGCACACAATTTGATCTGTTCTTCAGTCACTCCTTGTGGTTTTAGGCTTGAACGCATCATGTGGAATTCATTTAGATGCTTGTGAGGATTTCGTTCTCGCAGCCACGGAATTTAGGGAGCAAATGGATCAAGCTAGATTTTAACTCAAAATCCACCTCTAAAGCTGGATACTGAATCCAAAGCGATTGTTGGTTTTCATTTGGTGTAGCCAATTCTATTAAGGTTCTTTCTGCGTTGGCCATCTCTTGTTCTGTTTTAGTATCGCTAGATGAATCAATCGAGTCCACTACTAAATCCAATCCAGGGGACGAAGATGAAGATACCTGTTTATTCAATTTAGCTTCCTTACTCAAGCTTCAAGCTTTTTTCTCAACCTTAGGATCGTATTGAAGTTCACCTGTACAAGAAGAACGAGGCATAAAAAAATAAAAATAAAAAGAATAAATCTATTTGACACCAATCCCCGGCAACGAAGCTAAAAATTTGATGGGTGTCAAATCCAACAAATAATAAATTCTTGCTCTTAAAAATGTAAATTGTGATAGTGATGAGCAAGGTCATATCCACAAGGATTGGTTAGATCTATTCGTTTGAAAACTTAAAATAAATAGAAGAAACAATTGGGGGGTTTTGAATTTTGAAATTTAAACAATTAAAAACAGAATATTAGTTTAAATTAATAAGGCAAATCATAATATAAAAAGATTAAAGTAATCAATAGAAATGCTTCCAGTAGATGGGATTTATCCACTAATGGTTATGACACTAATCATAGATGCCAAAATCACTAATTTTCCTTGAATACTTGGCCTTAGAAAGAACAACAAGCTCTGTTCATTCAATGTTTCCCTTACTTCTTAGTTAATTAAAACAAGCTCCTCAATTAACCCTTACCTTCAAACAACCTTAGAGCAAGCTCTCTAGAATTTAATTCAAAGGTAGCATTAAACTTTGTGGAAACGAAGACCAAATCTGAACAATAAACACACAAGCTCGATTTATTTAATTCATCACATGTACTCCCTAGGAATTGAACAAAAACTTGTCCATAATCATCAACCCTAGTTGATACTTATGCAAGAAAGACCAAACAATTACGGATTTGGTGTTCAAGCTAGCAATTGATCATGCGTCAAGAATTGAATAGCGGCTGTTTATGCAATCAAAACACACAATCATAAACATTAAATTCAGAAGATACATGAATATTCAAGAGAAAATCAGATTGCAAATAAACTCAAAAAGATCTCACAGTGTTCTTCACCATGGCTTCAAAATATCATTCTACCGAAAAATAAAAGTTTAGCCACACATAATGAGAGAAAGAACACAAAAAGAAAAGAAAATATGAAAAGGATGCTTCTTCCTCCTCTTGGATGTGCTTCTCTACCTCTTTTGCTTCCTAGATGCCCCTTTTTCTTGAGCTTGGATCAAGACCTTGAATAGCTCCAACAAAGAATCCAAATTAGCCAAAGAATTAGGGCTTCCTAGACTCCCATAACTTATGAGCTCGTTTTGGGTCAGATAAAAATCATTTTGGGCTTCAATCCCCTTAAAAATTGTAGTTTAGAATGTGTAGATGAATTTAGGCTTTTGAATCACTTGATTTGGACATCAGAAGCTCAAGTTATGTCCTTTTAAATATTCAGCGTTCGTGTAGAATTCTAATCTGATTAAGATTTAGCCTAGCTTTTCAGCCCTAAGGTTGAAGCAATGTTTGGAGGCTCAAACAAACTCGGATTTGGACATATAATAACATTCTGGAAAGCCTAAGAAGTTATCTACAAAAGATCTGAAGGCCTCATTCATGTTCTTGAACTCTAACATGGTCAAAAATCTATAAGAAACCCAAAAGGTCAAAATATTAAAAAGCTAAAATTTTCTAAGTAAAAGCCCAATTTATTCTAACCTATCCAAAATTGCATTAACCATAAAAATAAGTATAAATCAGCACAATAAGGCATAAATATCACCCGAAAAGATCATATGTAAGGGAAATAAATATATAAAATTATGCACTCATCATTGATCTGCTGACTACATTTGGGATGGCCCCACTCGTCAAAACTATCAGTATTCGATACCTTGTTGTTGATTGCCAGACGCCATACAATGCACTCCTTGGCCACCCATCTCTCAACACTTTGGTGTAGTTGTGTCAACCCCTCACTTGGCTATGAAGTTCTCGGTGTTAGCTATGAGGTTGGAGTCGTCCACGCCAACTAAGAGGAAGCCCGACAGTGTTACCATGACAACCTCAAGGCTCGAAGCCCCGAACAGGGCAAAGATGATAATAGAAATTGGGCTACCGACAACAGTAGTCAATCTGTGGGCACTAGCAACCAGGCTTTGCACCACAATGTGCATATGACTGAGTTGGACTCATGGGGTAAGCTCTCTGAAAATCGTACCCAACCCATAGAAGAACTTCATCCTATAAGCTTGGGTCCCCACCCAGAGCAGGTTACCCACATCAGCTCTGATTAGTGGTTAATTTTGTAAAAATTTTGTTATAATTATACCCTTCTTTTGATCTTAAAAATGGCTTAAATTAGATATTAATATATATTTTATGGTTATATGCAACTTTAAATTGAAAGATGAATGAAATGAAGTTCTAAAGTAAATAATAATAATATATAAAATTATATATAATACATATACATCATTATATGCATGCATGTAATATATATATATATAATATAATCTAATATATATGTGTGCCATGTGTAATACATATATATAATATATAATTTATTAATAACATTAAATTTTTTTTTTTTAGGTATGAAGAATTCAAGCCCATGAAGATTTAAAGTCCATGAAGAATTCAAATCCATGAAAAAATCAAACCCATGAAGAATTTAAAGTCCATGAAGAATTCAAATCCATGAAGAAATCAAACCCATGAAGAAATCAAGCCCATGAAAAATTAAAGTCCATGAAGAATTCAAGCCCATGAAGAATTAAGGCCCAATTTGAGCAACCCATGGAAGATATTATTTGGAGAAGGCCCAAGGATTATTTTTAATCCTAATGAAGATTAAAAACCAATTTATAGAAATCTATTTTTATTTTTTATGTGAGAGCTTTATTAGGTGTGTTTTTAGCTAAAATCCATTTAACTATTAGGTGGATATTATAGCTAAAATCCATTTAACTTTATGAGTGCTTTATTAGGTATGTATTTTAGCTAAAATCCATTTAATATTAGGTGGATATTATAGCTAAAATCCATTTAACTTTAAGTGTGTGAGTGCCCATTAGATATAATTATGTCTAATTGAATAATTGAAATTGTGTGGTTTGTATTGCATCTTGTGGCCTATAAATAGATCACTTGATTGCATTTGTAAGTGTGATTATTATTCTTGAATCAAAGTTTAGTTGTTTCCTTATAATTCTCTCTTTAAGAATTGTTCTTGTTCTTTCCCCTTTTCTTTAGTATTCTCTCTTGTGATCTTACTTCCTTCCTTTCTTCTTTTAAATTCTTATGTCATTTATTATTACTTTATTATTCACCGCCTAAATGGCCGGTTAATTTGTGCCTTTAAATTTTTGCAATTTTAATTCTTGTTATTTAATTATCCACCGCCTAAATGGCCGGTTAGTTTATGCCTTTAAAATTTCTTGTCATTTAAATTCTGTTATTTAAATTACGTCGTTTAAATTCATGTCAATTAACTTTTAAATGGAAATGAGTAGCTAAATCTAATCTTGGGTTAAGGCAAGGACAGTGTCCAACGCCAATGATTCCTAAAGAAAGCTGTGCTTTAAATAAGTAACATTAATTTAAATTTCAGTATGAGTGTATCTTAATTATTGAGAAATCACTAGGTTTGGATTGGAGCGTAAGCCTAACTTAGAGCTTTCATGCCATGTATGAGAGTTACTAGAACTGGAAACGCTATCATACCCAAACCCGGATGATTAATTTAGTTGTTTTGTGTATTAATTGCAATTGGATTTATGGTGGTTGCCTAAATTAGAATCCCGCATATCATGTATGGGGATTGCTTAACCTAGAACTATCATCATCTCTAATTGCATTTAATAACAAACCCTCATATCTGAAATTAAATTAATGTTGCTAATCTTTTATGCTAAAATTTGGGAATCAACGGGTTGGCACTGAAATTGTCTTAACTCAAGTACTATCCAATTTTATATTCTCACTTAAAGTATTTATTTCAATTACTGCCTTAATTTATTTCCTAGTATCTGTTGTTTAAAAAATCATAAAAAACCTTGTTGCCAATTTATCCAAATGCGTGTGTGCTTGTGTGATATTCTTTTTATTTTGCCATAAATAAATCTCTCAGTGGACGACCTGGACTCATTCAGAAAATATAAATTTAAATTTGGACTACAACTGCACTCGTACACTGACGAGTATAAACCTCTCACCTAAATAAAGAAAAAAATATAAAATTTTTATTGTGTTTTGTTTTGTGTTTTAATTGCAGGGTGGGAGTGCAGCCAAGCTCCACGTTGCCGGACGAGCTGAGAAAAAGGCTAGTCAGTTTGCTCCAACAGAATGCCGATCTCTTTGCCTCGACACTTGTCGACATGCTTGGAATTGATCCATCCTTCATCTACCACAAGCTGGCAATGGACCCAAGCACTATACTAGTCTCCTAGAGGAAGAGGAAGCTGGGAGAAGAAAGGCAGCACGCAGTGGTTGAGGAGACAACAAAACTCATTAGGGCCAGATTCATTAGAGAGGTGCCATATACCACATGGCTAGCCAATGTAGTTATAGTGAAAAAATCCTCAGGCATATGAAGAATGTGCGTTGACTTCACCAATTTGAACAAAGCATGCCCGAAGGATTCATATTTACTACCCAACATTGACCGGCTTGTAGATAGGGCCTCAAGCTACAAATACTTGAGCTTCATGGAAGCCTATTCTAGAAACAACTAGATCCAAATGCACCCTGACGATGAGGAGAAGACGACGTTCATCACGGAGAATGCTAGTTTCTGTTACCTAGTTATGCCATTTGGATTGAAAAACATAGGTGCAACTTATCAACGATTAATGAACAAGGTTTTCACAAAGTAGATTGGTTGGATCATCGAAGTTTATGTAGATTGTAACACCCCGCTTTTCCAAAGCGTGTCACTATGCTGGGGCTCAACATATAAATACACATTCTCTTTTCACGATATATCCCTTAACACCTCAAGTACTACATTTTAAATCCCCAACATATCATTCAGAATGTAGAAGCAAGAATTAAAACCTGATATAGTACATAATTGAATTCACTTTAATCATAACATAAGGAACCGTACCATTTGCTCAACCTAACATTTTCCTAGAAATATAGGTAGTCTCATTGCTCAATGATAACAACTAAATACCTCCAAAAGATATTGAACAATAACAACATTACATGATTGTATCTCAACATCATTCGTAATACATAATGATTTATGAGACTGTTCACTAATGGAACATAAGTTTCTCACATGACTTAAAGCATATCTGAATTTTCATGAAGAAGCAAAATACCGGGATAACTTTTCAAACCCATCGGACACGTCATCTCGTGCCATACATCTCAACCATTTCCTTGCCTTTGTTGCAAGTCCCAACTGGAACATTTGAATGTTCCAGGGACAAAGTCCAATTAGATGTTGAATCATCTAAGTAAGGGTTCAAAATAGTTACATGAATGCATGACACAAAGACATGAACAAAAAGATACCCTAATGTAACTTCCCTGGCAATCCAGCCCAGCACAGAAACCTAAGCAGTCATCTCGGCATGCACACAAGGTAACGGGATACTCTTGTACGTTGTTTCAGCAACACTCTTGGGGAATTACGACTACACTATCAAAGCAACATCCCATCCCATTCACATATGTCGATATGCCAAAGATATCATGCTGAATGAAATACCACAACTATCGATGCAACAATACATGCACAGTTATGTTAAAATGCAAATAAATTACATACAACTTAGGAACCTTCATGAATATCAAACTCAACATAGGTAAATTATATCATGTATAAGTTTGTGGGGGGAAACCACATGCAACAAAACCAGTTTCATGATAGAATCACTCACCTTTACTTAGCCTTTTAGGCTTCCTCGATATGTGTGCCCTAACCTCGAAACACGAGTCAGGCCTCAATAATCACACAGTTACTCAATCTTGAGCCTTAACATACCCTAGACATCATATTCATTTAAAGGAATATCAATATCTATTTTTCCATAATTTCTTCATAATTTTCCTCTATTTTCTCCATATTTTCCTTCGATAATTCCAAAATAAATACCTTCTCAAGTTTTTTCCCAAATTTTTCTCCACCATAAATCATATATTATTTTTATAAAAATATTAAAATAAATTTCAGAAAAATACCTCGACCCACGCACCTGCGTGTGAAGACCCAAGCATGTAATGCACCTGCCAGTCGTCTTCTTCTTTTTTTTAGTCGCCAACAATGCTTTGATGATGATTTTTCTTCCACCTTTTGAACCTACTCCTTAAGGCGACCTCAATGGTACCCTTGGATGCTCGAAACAGTGGCTGGAGGTGCCTCAATTGGGCATTTGAAACCTTAGCCCCAGCGACCTTCGCATTTTCCGACGAAGATTAATGCCCCATTGATTCACTTCCGAAGCTTCTAAAACTTACTAGAAATGATCCCCAAGACCTCTAGGTTAAAATCCCCCTATCAAATCTCTCCAAAACTCGAGCAACATGATGCTCTAAAATTAGCAAAAACCCTCACCTATTTATAGGCGAAATCCAGCCATTTCTTGACCAATCACCAGCCATTGCATAGCCTATATGCTTCCTAGGATGATAGTGGCCATGCCTTAACAAGATCCAGTCATCTCATCATCTAATTTGGCTTCCACATGTAGTGGTCAGGTCGGCCATGCCTCGGTAGCTAGTTCTAAAAATTATACTTTGGCCCCTAGCTTATTTCTTTTGCATTTTGGCACTCTTTTTCAAGTCCTTATACTTTGATATTTCACCACATGAACCCTTAAGTTCCATGCTTTTCAATTGGCCAAACAAATTTAGAAAATATCACTTTCACCCTCTTTTCAACTAGAATTCAAATTACACTTAGGCCCAAATGCATCATTTTCATCTTAAACCCTTTCATTTCATCTCGAAACCACTTAAGGGTTGTTCGATGATGAAGATATTTCTTTTCTTTTTCTCAATTTAACCCATTTCTCCATCATCATTTTCCTTGTAACCCATTCACACTAAAGTAGCTCTATTTAAATTTGGGTTAGACTAATGTGAACTTTCTTAACTATCGAAATTGTCTTCTTTAGTATCCAAAATGTTGCTCACGACCATGCCATAGGGTGGAGTCCGATTGTTTCCACTAAAGGATTTTATCATTTGATTCACAATACAAAAACACAAGTCTACATTTTGCCTAGTGATAATCATATATATGACCCAAAGGTCTTCTTTGGTGACTTGTGGAAAGTTACCCTTTTTAGGCATGAGGATTTGGGCACAAATTAAGTGGAGTAACCTATTGTAGATGGATACTCTAGAGGTGTCATCAACATACTGGGTCAAGGTTTGATCCTAAAAAATGACTTAGAAGGCTTTAGTAAGAAGAAAAGGAAGATCAATAGCTTCCTTCACCTCCTATACCTTTTTCCCCACATCAGCCCCAATCTTATCCCATTAGGGACAATCGCTTTGACAAGATAGATGAGGACCTCCAATTGGCCTTACATATGGTGGTAGATTTGAAAACTGAAGTGTGTGCTCCCAAGAGCGAGTTGGGCCTATTCTCCATTCCCTCTAACCAAATACACCTCAATCCGAACCTCAACCACCTTTATCTAAGTCTTAGCCTAAGTCATAACCCATCTATCTTTTTTTTCATTCTCTTTTGTATTTCAAAGCATTCAAACATTGTATTATTCAAACTTTGTATTTCTTGTTATGATCCTTACATATTGTTTTTATAATACCTTATCAATTTCTCCCTTATATTTTGGCTTGTTTGCTTTAACTAAGGCAAATTTTTAGTGCATTTTTTTTTTGTGTGGTATATCAAATTGGTAAACCCAAGAAGACTTTGGGAGACACATTAAAGTTTGATATGAAGTGTATGGACTTAAATGAAGATATGTCAAAAGACAGAAATACATGGAAGTCTAGAATTCATGTAGCTGACCCCACATAGTGGGATAAAGTCTGGATATGTTGTGTTGTATATTAAATTGGCTTGAATTTTATTCTTTTTGGTGTATGACAAAATGAGGCAGAAATGAGTATATCTTGAAGTATATTTATTAAAGTTTTGCTAGCATTAAAAAAGGGTAAATTGTTGCATTAATGGTGTTTTGCTGATAAACATAGTTTACAAAATGCTTTTAATAAATAAACATTCTTGATGATGTATGTCAAAACTATAAACTTTGACGGTATATGTTAAAACTATTAACTGGGTGAAGATACATGTTGATTAGTTGTTATATTATCCCTTTAACAAAACTTTTCAAAGTTAAAACAGTTGACTAGTCTTTACAAATTGTCGACAGATCTTCAAAATTGTTGACCAGTTCTTAAAATGTTGATAATTCATTATACAAGTTCTGATGTTGACCACTTTGTAAACATTTAAATTAAAAGCTTTCTTAAACTATCAATAGTTTCCTTCTTTTGTTGATCAAACTATACAAAAATTCAAAAATCTATCAACTGGTTTCCAAAATCAGTTGCTCGTTTTTGTTACAAAAATTTAAATGGCTAATTGTACTTAATCTCTAAAGATCAGGTTTTTATCTCTAATGGTTGTAATTTCCAAAAAGGACAACGAAACCTATAAATAGGAGAAGATTTGAAACTCAAATAAGAAGTTAATCAATTGGCCTTTCAAGTTTCAGATTATACATTCTTAAGTTTTTTTGTGCTTCATTTCTCACTCTCATTTTCTATCAAGGCTATTTCCTTTGTTGTAAAATTTCTAAAATTCCTACTTCTACCTAGATTTTAGAATGTAACATCCCGGCATTTTGAGAAAACAAAAATATGTAATTTTGGGTGTTGGAAATAATTTATCGGGGGTTTATGGCTTTATGGAATTTAATTGAGAGAATCTTTGGTAACCCGTTGGGGTGTTTTAGACCCGTGGGTTGTTATTGGAAAATGACGACATGACCGGTTCATTGGTAATTTTGTGAAATTGAAGGTTGGGTAGTGAATAGGGTGATTAAGGTTGTTAATCATTTTATGTGGGGGTATTTACAAAATTACCAATATGTGTTGGTGAATTCATGAAATTAATGTAATTATGAGAAGTGGTGTAACCAGGAATTTGGGGAACTTCGGGGTGTAAGGGATATTAACTTGGTGCTGCGTATGCAATTATTGGAAATTGCAGTTGTTGAAATGTAAATTTTGGAAGTGGTCGTAAGGTCACTTTAAAATTAAATGGAGGTGTATATAGGTTGAATGTGTGGCATGGGCCTCGAGGGAGGCCAGGCCAGGGGCAAGGGATTAAACCCACAGGCATGTGCACACGATTGGAGTAAAAATGCTAGATTTTCCAGCAAGCAACACCCGAAACGACATCATTTCTAGGAGGCAGTGGCTACTTCCATGGTGGCTACAGCAACCGTACCCCAACCACCCATTTTGCTCCATATAAGGCTTAAATCAGGTCATTTTGAGCAGAAGACGTGAGCATAAAAATTAGAGGAAGAAGGAGAGGTCGCGAACAACATAAGAAAGATGGAAAATCCAAAGAAAATAGGGAAAAGCTTGGTTTAATTCGCGGTAAAAGTGGCCAGGTAAGTGGAAAAGTTTGCTAGAAGTTTTGCAAGGTTAAATTACAAGTTTCTCACAGTCGAAATTAATTATTTGGGCTCAGGAACTTATTATTTATTTTAAACATAATACTTCACAGCGGGAGTGCGAGGAAGGCGAGAATCGGCTATATAACAGAAAGTTTCGACCCCTCTCCGTATGTTCTTTAACTTGTAAATCAGTTCATGTCATTTTGTATATTATACTTCTTCCTTTATTGTGATTCGGTACTGTGCATTAATTATGTAAATACGCATGGTAGCCACTTTATAATTGATATGTTGTTGACAAGTCTATTGACGATGATTCTAAGCTAAATATAAGACCCTTTGCGATATTCCTTTCAGTCGTCACGAGGCTTTGTGTCGCCCCTCTTTCTTGGGAATGATGTCAAACCCATGTGAGGCTAGGTTCTTAGAGAGCCGAGAAGACTCAGAGTGGTCAGGAAACTAGCAGGATGTCCAGCTAGTTGTCTCATATGGCAATAGTGTTCAACTGACCAGCCTCTGTCTAACCTGTAGCGTCAGGCTATACGTATCAAGTTGGGATCTGATCCCACAAGTGTGCCGGGGTCATATAATAGTGGCATCAGCTGTATGTGTTAGATGAGTTGGGCAGTTGCATGAGATATATGGGGTCATGTGTGCATGCATGACATGTTATTCACGTGCATGAATGTGTTGAACGGGTTGCTTCTACTTGATGTGTGATAAGGGTTATGGGGTAACTCCCCCTCTCCTAGAACTGTCCGAGAAAGGTGCTACAGAAAAAATAAATAAAATAAAATAAAACTCTCTGATAAACTGATATCTGATACCATAACTGAACATCTCAATCAACTAAAATAAAAACTTTGAGTCAAAATAAACTGAAAACCATAAACTTTGTCTGTAGGAAAATCCCTCAACTGAAATATAAAATAATCCTAAATTGATAAGACACTATAAACTAACAAAACTTCCAAACATCTTTTATTCTTGAGTAACTCCATGTATACACACTATTGACCACTGCTGCTAGGCCCCACTTCTAGTACTCCACCGCTAGGACCTGGAATGGTGAAGAGTACAAGGTGAGCTATAAAGCTCAGCAAAGTAATAAACTGTAAAGAATAAATGAAACTGAATCGAAGAATATCGATACTAATAAATTACTTATAGAACTTGTACTGAGTATAATCACTATCTATTTGTATTCATAAAAATGTAATGCACATAAACTGTAAACTAAATGCAGGTATGCAACTTTTGCACATAGGTCCACACAATTTGTAATACATACATGACTGATCTAAATCCTGCATAAATAAAAATTGTAAGCATATACTGTGGGCAATATACCCCTAGCCCTTTTGGTCATCACCAGGCCATCAACTCATATCTGAGCTATAACTGAAACTGTGGGATCCCCGCGGACTAGCCGCCTGGCGCGCATACTACAATGCAATGCTCACATACATGCTAACACAAGATATGAAATGCTCCATATAAAGTTATGCTCAAAGCTCATTCCAGAATGTATGCACATAATGCCACATAATAATGCTGATCATGTCATAATAAATACTAAACATGTCGTCTGATCTTTAGATATTGGAATACAAAGATTATATGAATTTTGTTTTATGGTATGGGCAGGATTAACTTGTTATATTCTAGCATATAAATTCAATATTTGGAGGTATTGAATATTTTTATTTGAATAAAACTTGAATTAAACTGTACTGGAAGTTTAATTGGATTTTCTGAAAAAGTCATCCGGATATCAGAAAGAATATTCGAATATGATGGAAGACATCTGGATATGAAGAAGACTTATCTG
Source organism: Diospyros lotus (assembly GCF_014633365.1). NCBI lineage: Eukaryota > Viridiplantae > Streptophyta > Magnoliopsida > Ericales > Ebenaceae > Diospyros > Diospyros lotus. The sequence continues at coordinate 27,812,974 of NC_068351.1, read as the reverse complement.
GATACACGGGTGCTCAAATTAAAAGTTATTCGGATATGCTAGGATGTATTTGGATATGAACTAGGACATCCGGATATGATTCAGGTCGTTCGAATATCTCACTGAGGCATTCGGATCTAGCTAAGTTATACATTAACGAGATTGTGATGTTACATGGGGTGCCAACTTGTATAGTATCTGACTGTGACCCTCGATTTACCTCTCATTTTTGGGAGACATTGCAGAGTGACATGGGAACGAATGACTTTCAGTATAGTGTTCCATCCCCAAACTGATGGACAAATGGAGTAAACTATTCAAATCTTAGAAGATATGCTTTGAGCATGCATGCCAGATTTCCATGGGAGTTGGGATGAGTACCTGTCACTGGTAGAGTTTCCTTATAATAATAGCTACCAATTGTAACATCCCCGACCTTGGGAGAATAATAGCAATTAATTTTTGCATCTAAGATAATTACATTTAGGCTTTGTGGAATTTCTTGGGTTTAAGATAATTTATGGGTTTACTATGATTTATTGGAAATTTGTGGTCTTGAGGGAATTAATGGAAAATATTTAATTCTATGGAATTTATGGGTTTATGATAAATTATTTATGATTTATTGAGTATATATGGCCCGAATGATTTAACAAGAAATATTAAATTTAATTGGATTTATGAATAAGGGGGGAGGTATCCGCAAATGTTCAAAAGATTTGGGGCAAAAGTGAAATAAATCAAAGTGGAGGGCGGATCCCCTTAAATATAAAATGTGCACCATTTTAATTGAAAGCGGCGGCTAGAGCAAGCAGTCACGTGCGCGTGTGTGTAAGTGGGGGGTGTGGGATCGAACCGCGGTAGGTGCAAGGAGAAAAGTTGAAATTTTTCCAACAAGCCCAGGGGCCAAAATGACACCGTTTAAGGGTTCCATCTGGCACCCATCTGCGTGGCCATGACTACGGCCACGTGCGCGCCATGCTAGCCGCAAAGAATGGCTAAGTTGCGCTATGCGAGCCTGCATGGCCCTTGCCGAACTAGCCACATGCCTCCTCATTTTTGTTGCCACATGGCAACCCCTGAAGCAACCTTGGCCTCTAAGAATTCACCAAGCCATTTAATGGGGTAGACATGCCTATAAATAGGTGAGAATAGGGTGAAATTGAAGGCATGAGGTGAAAAGAAGCAGGAGAGGTGGTCGTGAGCCTAAGAAGGAATTTTTGGCATTGAGGTACGATTAATTAGTGAATTAAACAAAAGTTAATTACTTTAATTAGTGAATTAACTTAGTTAGTAAATTAATTTGGTAAATAACGTTGGGAATTGCATTAGTTAAATTAACTTAGTGGGATTCATTGGAAGATTTCGGTAGAATTACTGCCCAAAGATCTATTTAATTAATTTTTGTTGTATGTAATTTTATATATAAGGGAATTTTGAGGGCGTCGTTTGTACATCTAACGAGTCATCAGGCGGCATGTATTTCGAGGTAAGGGTCTAATATGCTTTGTGTGTAAATTACTTTTAGCATGGCTTGCATAAGATGTTGAGGGAATGCCTAAGCATGGGGTGGTGGATTTCTGACCGTGAGAGTCTTAAGATGGCTTTTAAAGGAAACCACTAGAGGCCACCTAGAGCCTGAGATAAGTGCGTTAGATGGGCTTGCATGCACCCTACACTTCATTTTTCGCTATGATGTCATACTCATTAATTTATTACATTGCATATTGCCTTTACTGAGTCCCCAGACTCACCCCTTTACCCTTATTAACCCAACAGATGGCTCGAGGTCTAAGAAAGAGAAAGTGATGTTGGTGGAAGAGTCGTCAGTTAACAGTGATTGCGAACAATGAGAATTTGAGTTGTGTTTCTACGTTGTTTATGTAATATATATATATATATGCTCGATATTTGACTACGGGAGACGTCTATGATTTAAATAAAATTTGATTAAGATCAAGTTAAGGTTCCCGTTATGAGTAACTCAATGTGCGTGCTTGAACTAATCGGTTGTGGCCGGGATATAAAACCTATTTAATTATGCTTGACTATTGGCATATTTTATTGAGTATGTTGGTACTTATTTTTATTTATTTATTTATAGAAAATTAGATTTATATTTTAAAGGCCTAATTGAGCACGAGAATCGGATAAATTTCCACTACCTATGATTTTAAACCCAAGTTCTCGATAGTCGAGGGCAGCGAAGCCTGGACCCCACCCAGGACGCCCATATTATTTTAATACTTTATGTTGGCAGGGCATAACCGTCCTTCATGATGGGTCGGGGTCGCAACCTTGGGTTACGGTGACACTTGGTAATGGGGGCCAGGGCGTCACAAGGTATTAGAGCAAACTAGGAAAAACTCCAATTGGAGACTCAGGGGTACTATTGGAAATTTAGAAGGATCGAGTCATGGATAGGTTATGCCTTGTGAAAACAACATAGGGACCTGAATCATTATTGAGATTTAAGGTATACTCAGGTAAAGAATCCTTGGAGGTTCTTGAGGTTCGGTTGTTCACCTAAGATGGTTGGACCCAGGTAATGTGATCTGATTTGAGAATACTAACCTTGTTAAGTGACAAAATCGCTGGTCATAATGACCTAGCTATGAAAGTTAGGATCCGATGATATGGTTCAAATGTAAGGTTGATTTGGTAACCATGATTATGAAGCGTGTAATTCGAGGATCTTGAGGTTTGATTCCAAGATGGGTAACCTAGAAGATTATGGATCAATGAGATTGGGAGTTAAGGCTAGTACTAAAAGAAGTACCAGAAGTGACAGAGGAAGGGATCATTGCAACTCTCGAAGATGAGACAATGAGGCTCTATCATAACGATAGCACCATGGGTGTGTGGCCTGTAACAATAAATCTAAGCCTAAGGACCAAGGCAGAGGACTAGTGATGAGCTCATGACTAATGACCGGAGCAGCTTGTGGGCTGGCTCGTGGTAGGGATGTGAGACCCATAAGTTAGAGCTACATAGTGAACTGTAGAGATGGTCAGATGCCAAAGTTTGGGCAGCACCGTGGTTGTTATGTTTAGACTAGAATCCAAGTCCCAAGGGATCGGAGCACCGTGATAGGGTCCCTAACTATCCGAAAATGGTTGAAAACTTTTTGAGATTGGCAATCTATTATCGAAAATTCGTGAATGGATTCTCTGGAATAGTTGTGTCAATGATAAGACTCGTGAAGAGAGTCAAGCGGGAATGGTCTATCGAATGTAGGGAGAGCTTGCGTTATCTCAAAGGTTTAGGTTGCGTGGACGAGTGTGTAACGACCCGTTATTAGGTCTATGCCATTATTGATATTTATTTTATTTTGATGTATATATATAATGGTATCATTTTAAAATTAAATAAAATGGATTGAGGGTTTAATGAAGCTAGATTTGGGCCAATGTGAGAAAGCTCATGGAAAATGGTAGTTAGAATTTAAATGAAACAATTTTTAATGGATTGGGCCTAACTATGTATAGATTGAGTCTATAGTTGATTTTAAATAAAGTGGGTTGGACTAAGTGAAAAATAGAACTTTTGGGCCTTAAGTGTTGGGCCAAGTTGAAAATATGTCTTTTGGGCTTTATGAAATGTTGGGCCTAATTAAATGAGTTGGGCTTAAATTATATGTGAAGGATGAATGGGTTTGGGCTTGAGCCCATTTACAAAAGGATAATTTAAATTTAAAAGAAAAATTAAATGAGTGGCAAATGACATAAAAGGGCATGAAAATATATGTGTGTGCAAGTGGGAGGGGCAAAATTGAGAAAGCATAAATGGGGGTGGGGCGGCAGACATTCCCCCATTTCCCTCCTTACTTTCCACCTCCTTGCTTTCTTGTTCCCTTTTCTCTCTCTCTCTCTCTCTCTCTCTCTCGTTAGTATTTCTTCTTCTTTTTCTTCTTCTCCAACTTCCTATCTTCTTCTTTTTTTTCTTTTGCTGATTTGGAGCTTCAAGGGGTGTGTGTTTTCAGAATTTATTAGGCTTCTTCTTCTCTAAATTCGGTTTCTCCATTTAAAACAAGTTTCATTCCTTCCGCGTTCTTCATTTTGAAATTATTAAATTTTTGACCAACTTGCGCATGTTGTACATTTTAGGCTATAACTTTCTATATTTATATCCAAATCTGGTCCATTTATTGCATTGCAAACTAGACTTTTTTAGCTTCATTTTGATATATTACTTGGATTTTTTAACCAAGTATTGAGCCTGTAAGTGCCCTGTGAAATATCTACTCGAATCTGGAAATTCTATTTTCGTGTAATCTGTCATTACTTTGGTTTTTGGCCTATAAATTTTTTTGTTTACATCCAAATTAAGATTTTCTTATTGTGATGTAAACTATACTTCTTGAGCTTCGTTTTGAAATATTACTTGGAATTTTTGGCCAAGTATTGAGCCTGTAAGTGCCCTGTGAAATATCTACTCGAATCTGGAAATTTTGTTTTCATGTAATCTATCATTACTCTGGTTTTTGGCCTATACCTTTCTGTGTTTACATCCAAATTAATATCTGTTTATTGTGATGTAAACTAGACCTTTTTAGCTTCGTTTTAATATATTACTTGGAATTTTTGGCCAAGTATTGAGCCTGTAAGTGCCCTATGAAATATTTACTCAAATCTGAAAATTCTATTTTCGTGTAATCTGTTATTACTCCGGTATTTGGCCTATAACTTTATGTGTTTATATCCAAATAAAGATCCGTTTGTTGTAATATAAACTAGACTTATTGATATTTTTTTTTATATATTACTTGGATTTTTTGGCGAAGTATTGAGCCTGCAAGTGCCTTGTGAAATATCTACTCGAATCTGAAAATTTCCTGTATCGCGTAATTTGTCTTGCTTCGATTGTTGGGCAATAACTCATTGTGGTTATTTCCAATTCTAGATTTGGTTGTTGTTTTAGAAACTAGAGATCTGAGGATTTGATTTGATATATGATTCATGATATTTGACTGAGACATGAGCCCAAAATAGGCCCTTGAAATTAGACTTAAAAATTTGGAAATTTTTCTAAAATTTACCTAATTAAATCCTTTTATGTTGGCTATTCTTTCTATAATTGAGGTGATGTTTACCCTTGATCATTCTTCTTAAATACTTGAAGTATTTTATTCAAAAACCTCGATAGGGTTTTGTATCACCCTATATTTCTTAAGGAATGACACATTTATTGATTAAGGTTTAGAGTCTTGCAAGATTTAGTGTTTCTTACATGTATAAATTTTGGTTCCTTGTGGTTGTTGTTAGGGAAAAATATACCATAAATATTGAATGGGCATTTCTATAAGCATGAGTAAATAAATGTATTGAAATTTACCATGTGATCATGAGATAGTGCATACCTTAATTTATGTAATTGCGCATGATAAGCATGATTTGAGATTTTCTTAATCATCGAGGATTGATATGAAATTGGGATATGCATATGTGATGCATGATTATTATCTTTGTGTACCTATTATTTTGCACGGCGCCTACGTCCGTGGTGAGAAAAAGATATCTTATGAGCGTTTGATGCGGGTGAGGTGGCCATCAACCTAGTTGGCGAGGCTCAAATTGTTATAGCTTGTTGATGTATTTTCATGATGTATATATATTCATGTATATATGGATATATTGGCCGTGGGAGCCTTGGGAATTATGTGAAAAATTCCTTACTATTGATGCATATGCATGAGCATGGAAATGAATATATGGTATGTATAATGATCACGACATGGAAATGGGTGTGAATAGGTAAACTTATGAATTGTGTCCTACTTACACATTTTCATAGTCTTTATTTACTCTATCTTGGTTATCCATGCCCTTGATTTTATCTCTCCATGCTTCATATATATATATATATTTGTTTAGCCTTGTGGCTCACCTTGTTTTACTCTCGTGTCATTCCAGGTAAAGATAAAGCAGTGGTTAAGGGCGAGTCTAGTGGAGGCTAAAGCCCAGGGTTAGAGGTGTACAGAGACCTCCCAGATTAGATGGTCCATGTTAGTGTTTGTGAAGAGGGCACGTGTGAGGAAATTTTATGTTGTAAAATTTGTTAGTGCTCTTGTATTTCATTTTTGTGTAGACCATGGTGCCAAGATGTTCTAAACCTTTATGTTGGTTCCGCTAAACTTATCTAAGGATATTAATGTGGTGTTGTATGTTATCATCCTTGTGATGACCTCTTTTCGGATATCCTATGCTAGCGGAACTATTCAGGAGTGGGCCACTACAGTTTTGGTATCAGAGAAACCTGGGCCGTGTCTTGGGACCGTGTACTAGCCAAAGGCTGGGAGTATTGGACCTGGGACTGTGTTGTAACACCCCGCTCCATCCAAGGGGCATTAATGCGGAATAAATAAACATCATCATGGATTTCGAGGATATATTTTTTTCACAAATATACTGGAATAATGTTTGTACGTGAATAGTATACCAGTTAAGTTCCTAGGAAAGAAAGGTGGGTCACAAATGGACACATTTAAATACCAAGTCTTTCCTTAGACAGAACTTTCCTAGACATGTATTTCCACTACACCACACTTAAATCCATAACTTCCCTGACAATCCCGATTACCTTCTCAGCATATCAAACTAAAATCATCAAGCTAAGATATGTAATATCATCATAAATGCGGAAGTTAGATCGAAACCTGATATGGTACATAACTGAAAGCATCTTATACATAACATCAAAATTGTATCATCGTCTAACATGACATCATCAAAACAAAATACATATAATCCAAATTACATGCTACGATCCACCTATAAGTTGCTATTAATCCTCGGCAATTCCTTTCCCTTTGGAATAGATGCTTCCACATGGAACATTAGAATATTCCAGGGACAAAATCCAATATAAGATGATGAATCATCTAACTGAGAGTTCAAAGACATTTCCATAAATGAATGCAAGACATGAAACAACAGAAAATCATGACAAAACCCAGCTCAAGAGAATCCCACAACACCTTGACCGGGAAAAATGCAATCTCTCTAAAGGCAACACAACCACATCGACACATTGGCATAATATAGTCCTAGCTTAAGAGGGGCAACATCAATGTATAAACCCGAGAACCACCCTGTCATCATTACGTTCCCACTCAGAAGCTTCCGAACCACGTCAACACAAATCCTGGCCAAATGATGATTAACACCATCTTGGAAATCCACATCCACATCGAAAACAATACTATTGCTCAAAGGCCTTATGGGGTGGTATCCACTCACACCCCCGGCACTTAAGCTGGTCTAGGGTGGTGTACACTCTCAGCCTCGCCACTTGTCAACTCACAAGGGTAGTGTCCACTCTCAGCCCCCGTCACAAATTTTCCTTTGGCACGCTTCCTTAATGTTATCACTTCAAGTGCCACATCATAAGTTGACATCCCATCCCATATGTACAACCTGTCACCCTAGTGTAACTTCCCTGGCCACCCAGCCCGACATAGAACCCTAGGTTGTCATCCCAACACACAGCACAAGATACCCCTGTCCGACAAACACCCTTGGGGAATTTCAGCTACACTATCGGGCAACATCCTAGGTTGACATCCCATAAAAACACGCCAATGCCACAAAACATAATTCAATGCATCATATGAAAAAACATTTTATGTACATAATTTATCACACAAAATTCAATGCACATGTATAAAACATTTCGGGATAAACCCGATGAAACTAACCATCACAGGTCAAAACCATTCACATGCAACAAAACATTTTTATGGATCAAATCAAGTTTAAGATAGAATCAAACCAATTTTGGGGTTAGAACTGCTCACCTTTGATAAAATTCAAGGTACCTCAAAAAATACGCACTGCCTCGATTTGCATGCCCAACCTCGATTTTCATGCCAACCTCAAACTTTGAACAAGTTGTTTCACCTCAAGCCTCAAAGTATCCTAATCATCATATCATCCATCAAAAATCCATTTTTCCTATTTTTCTCCCATTTTTCCTCACTAATCTTCCAAAATAAATATCTACAAAACTATTTTCTCAAATATTTTTACACAGAAGTACCTAAAATAATTTTCTAGGCATTTAAAAAAAATCATATTTTACCTCAAAGGCATGCGCCCAGGCGCGCTAAGCGCTTTTGCTGCAAGTGAAGTCCAAAGCATGTGCCTCACGCGTCGATCATCTTCTCCAACTCTGGTACACTGGTGACTGGAGATGGCTACACCTCGTGAATCCTTGCTTCTATTTTATCCTAATGGCGTGCCCCAATGCTTGAAATGAGCATCGGAAGGGGTCCAACCGAAGGCTTAAAGCCTCGGCCAAGCAGTCCGCCTCCCATCTTCGGTGAGGCCTTGAAACCTGAAACCCCGTGAAAACTTCACCAAAATGTACCAAAATTTCCAGAATGCATCTACTACTCATGGGCAACAAAATCCCTATAGTTTGGTCTCTCAATCCATTCATTCTCACTCTCAATTTGAAGCTTTAATTTTTGAAAAGTCTCGGCTATTCGAGCTCCTATTTATAGACAAATCCCAACCTTGAAATGCCTTTGGCCACTCGCTTAACCATGCCCTAGATTATAAGAACCCATATTTTTGTGAGATTGTCACGTAAATTAAGCAAGTTTAGAATACCAAAAAATGGCTTGATAGTAGTTATAAGTACCGAAACGACTGTAGGGAATGCCCCGGAGCATAATTTTCTAAGCAAAATGATATGGTTTCGATGAGTGTCTCGAGATAGGATTTATGATGTTAAAAGAAAATGGAATTGAGATGATTTTCGATATAGCTAAAATATAACTTCGATTCTGGCTAAAAAATTGAATCATCGTAGGAGACTTTCAAAAAATAAACGGAACCCTGAGGGGGCTCTGGTTTCGTGTAAAGATAAACCCTGGAGTGGTTTTGGGATGAAACAAGGGTCCGGTGAGGGCGTAGGGACGAAATCGTCCTTATCGAGTAAATCTTGAATTATTAATTTTGGATTTATTGTATCATAATGCAAATTTATTGGACGTTTGAGGGTGTATTTGCAAATTGAGAAATTCCCAAAGATAATAAGGATAAGATATGAGGATTAAATGTGTATTTTCTCATAAGTATATTAGTGTAATATATATAAGTGTATAATGGATGGTAGACACTAAGGGATAACATTCTCGTGTTAGGGGCCAAATTTGATGTAATTAAGGGAAAACCAATTAAGGCATCAGAATGAGATATTAGACATAAGGATAAGGATTTGAGATTGGCTGCAATATATATACATATATATGTTGTGTGTACGTGTGTGTGTGTGAAGAGGCTGAGGGCAAAGAGAAGTAAGGGAGAGATCAAGACCTGTGAGAGAGAGAGAGAGCATGATCGAGGGAGAGAGGGAAAGATCGAGAGAGAGAGAGAGAGAGATCGAGGCCATGGAGATGGCCGAGGGAAGCAGTGGCAAGCTCCAAGTGGCCATGGCAGCAAGCGATTGAACATGGCAACCGAGCAGGGGGCCGAGAGTGGTGGCGAGCATGAGGCCGGCAAGGCAAAGCAGCGACACTCAGGGCTGGGCAGCAGCAGAGCTAGGAGCCGCGGCCATGGCCTCGGGCAGTGGCATGGGTGCGGCAGGGGGTGACTAAGGGTGGCTGCGACGGTGACAAGCGAGGTCGGGGAGACCAATGAAAGCCCGGGAGACGGCTGATAGCGAGTGGCGACCGGCAGCTGGGCAAGGCTGTTCACACGCAGGAGTAGGGGAGGAAAGAAGAAGAAGAAGGGAAGAAGAAGAAAGAGAAAGAAGAAAAGAAAAAAAGAAAAGGAAAAAGAGAAAAAGAGAAAAAGAAAAGAAGAAAATAGAAGAAAAATTGAGAAAAATCTTGAAAAGGTTTCCAAAAATTCCAAAAGTTAATTTGGGACTTGAGGAGCATGCTCGAGATTAAGAACTTTTTCGGGCACACATTTCGAGATTTGGGCATGCATACCGAAGAAGCCCGAGAGGCTAAATCTAGGTGAGTAAAATTTCTTAAAAAATTCTAAATGTTATTTTATGAATTGTTATAGTGAAATATTTTAGAAAATAATTGGGAATTATTTAGATTGGATTTATCGAGGAAAAAATATGAAGCAATAGAGAGAAAAATAAAGAAAATACAAGAAATTATGAAAAAAAAAAATTTTAATACTTATTTAAATAATATGATAATTAAAATGCTTTGAGACTTAAGTTGAAGTGACTTGTGCGAATTTTGAGGTTAGCACGCAAATCGAGGTGATGCACATATTTTGAGTTAAAGCGCAAATATCGAGGTAGCCTGATAAGATTGAGAAGATAATTGGTACTTCCCAACTGGATTTAGTTTTATGAAAATACTTGATTTGTATGTTGTTTGACCCCAAAATTTGATTTTATGTAAAATATTTTTATCATGTTGTCATGCCTTGAGATGAGTATGCCATGTAGATTGCATTTACATGTTTTGATTTATGAAATATGCATATGAGCATGATGAGATTCGCAGTCATATGTTGCATGAGTTTGGGATTAGGTACTAGCTCCATTGCTTTGCCAAGGGTGCACTCATATACCTCGGTCTGGAAGGGAGACTGGAAAAATAACAGTAATCTTAAGGTACAATCGACCCAAACATGAGAGTTATGATGTTATGTGCATTTCATACATACATGAGCATTAAATGTTTTGTTCCTTTACTTAGATGATTCATCATCTAACTTGGGTTTTGCCCCTGGAATATTCAAACGTTCCAAATAGAGATTGTAGCAGAAAAGAGGATGAATGAGGCATGGAATGGCACTTAGTAAAGTGCATGATGAATTGTATGATCGGTTGAATGTATGTTATGTAGCTCATGTATTTAAGTTCTGGTACTTCAAATTCTGAACGTTTTAAGAAATGATGATGTAGAACCCTATTTAGGGTTAATGTTAGTTGAGAACTTATGTTATGTATTAAGTCATGTTGAGAAATTTATTGTTCCCGTGATGTAAGATTCGATTTATGATTAATGTTATGATGTTAGGTTCGATTCTAGCTTTCGCATTTGATATTTATGATGATTCTCCTTGGAGATAAATGAACGAAAATTTGGGATGGATAAGAGAAATGAAATGGTTTAGTCGTCGTTTTAAATAGAAAAAAAAAATTATTATCCCAGAATTGTCTTGAGTTTTAACGCACTCGAAAAATGGGGCGTTACATAGAACGACCTAATAGTACCCTCACCTGATCATAAAAAGCGATTTGTAGGTGCTCGATTATCGGACCAACTTTCGGTCCGATTTCTTAAAAATTCGGCCACCCCTATGGCTTTTATCATCCCAAGCTTGATCCTCAAGCATCCCCGATAAACCCTCGTGCGATCCCCATGGCTAAAACGGTCGTTTGGCAACTACTAGTGGCCTGGTCGATTTCCCATTGCTGCCATTTTTGAGTTTTTGCACTTTTGCCTTACTGATTTTGGTTTTCTCACTTTGGTCCTTTTTCACATAGCCCCTCAACTTTTAATAACTTCTATTAAGTCCCTCAAGTCTTAATCCTTTCATTTCTCCCTTGAAACTTTCAAAAAAAACGTCATTTTGACCCTCCTCAGGTAATTTTAAAAAATTACACTTAGGCTCGAATTTCCATTTTGGCCGTAAACCTATTCGTTTCTTCCAAAAATCACTGAAGGGTTGCTTTACTTGATGAATTGAAGCTTCCTGAGGCTTCCATTTTCATTTCGAGAGTTTCCTACAATTATTCAATTTTACAGCTTATCCCATAGCTGTATTTTAGATGTACCGAAAACTATTTCTAATCCAATTTCTTTTGATGCCATAAATTATACCTCGAAATACTCGACAATATCGTATCATTTTCTTTAGGCATCTCGGCTCCATGGTACTCCCTGTAATCGATTCGGTCAATCTTTCAGGGTATTCTGACACCTATTTTCCTCAAATCTTATTTTTTAAATAAAATACTTATTTCTTAATTAACCCAAAGTTCTCAGGTATTACACGTGTACTAGCCACATGCTGGGGGTACTGGACCAGGGACACTGGATGGGGGATTACTGGTAGGCTATAAGAGAAAAAGTTGGGATAAGAGGAGTCTTTATACACATAGGAATGACGGGTAGAGTTAAGGGTGTGTTTAGTGGTTTAAATAAGGTTAAGTTATGATAGTGTTCTAAAAGTAATTTGATTGTGTAAGAAAATAAGTGGACATCGACGTAGGTCGCCTACTCATACCTGAGGCCGAGGTCGGGTTATTCCAATACCTGTTCCTACCCCTACACCACCTCCCAGACCTTCTCGCAGAAGGAGCTAAACATGAGGCAGCGGTAGTGGACGGAGTTCCTTAAGGACTACGACTGCACTACTTTGTATCACCTGGAGCGTTATAGTAAGGTGCCTGATGCTTTGACTAGGAGTGTGCCTACTATAACTAGGTGGTATCACCCGAAACGTGGTAGTAAGGTGTGTAACACCCAGTAATCCTAGTGTTATGAGGATGAGAAAGGAAGTAAGAAAACTTCCAAAAATACCCTTGAGAAGGTGTTGGATCCTTGAGAATGAGGGTGCTCTATGAGAGAGGCATTTTGGTAATTTGGATAGTGAAGTCCAATAAAAGGGTATTTTGGTAAATTAGAAATAATTCCTATGTGGAGTTAGGGATGTAAGTGAAGTAAATCCCAATTTTGTATTTATGTGGAGATATATGGGATTAATAAATTCACAAAGGGTATTTTGGGAATTTTGGAATTAATTCCATAGAGGAATTTAATTATGGAAAATAGAGAAAATGGAGAATATTCAATTATTTGTGAAAATAATTAATTTTCCTTAAATTAGTGAATAAATGTGGAAATGCCACATGGATGGATGAGATGAGAACTTGGAAGCCAAGGTTAGTGTCTTGTTGTGACATTTGGCATTTTGTGGTCCAAGTTAAATGGAGAGATTAAATTAAATACAAAGAAAATTCAAATTAGTCTTTTAAGCATTTAATGAGAGGCATTATGGTGTTGGATTAAAGGAAAAATCCAAAATAAAATAAATTAGTCATGCATAAATGGTGGAAATGGTCCCATTAAATTAAATGGGAAGGAAATTAATTATGTCTCTCAAGTGTGATGGATATGAAAATAGTCTCATTTAAGTAAATGAGAAATAAATGGAAAATTCAAGAGATTTAATGGGTGAGATGAATTCTTGAGAAAGAGAATAAATCCAATGGTTGAGATTTAAAGAGAGGAAATGGCATGGATTGTGCTTTCTCCAAGAGAGAAGATTTGTTTATTTGAAATGGAAGGTGGAGATTTAATCTCCAAATTAGATCAAAGGCTAGGATTAAAACCTAGCAAAGCACTTGGATTGTGCTTCCTTTGGATGGCTAAGATTTTGTCTTGTAAAGTGAGAAAAGATCCAATGGTGGATTTTAAGCAAGACTTAATGCCATGGATTGTGTTAGTTTGGAGGGTGAGGATTTATTCTCGCCAAATAAATCCAATGGCTGGGATTTATTCTTGAAAAATTTAGAGCTAGTATATAAGGGCAAGTGAGGAAGACTTCTCTTCCTTTGGCCATTTAGAGAAAGCAATAAAGAAGGAAGAAAAGAATGGAGATGAAAAGAAGAAGGAAATGGAGGATGCAAGTTTCTTCTAGGAGTCTTGAAAGCTAAGGCTTGAAGCTTCAAGGAAAGATAATGAGGTAAGGGATGGCCCCATGTGGAGGAGGCCTTGCATTGTATTGTAAGTAGGTTGCATAAACTTTTATGTATCTATTTGCATGCTTTACTTGTTCATGAGACCTATGGCCATGGGGGTGGGAAAGAAGTGGTAGGTTAATTCCTCAAACCATGTTGGGTTGTGAGGATGGAATGACCTAACCATGCTTGCATGCATTTGCCATTACATAGACTTGTTATGCTTGTATTTACTTTGCATTGCACCCTTACTGAGCTTTGTGGCTCATGAGTTTTACCCTCCCTTTGTAGGTTGTTCTTATGTCAAAAGAGAAAAGGGAAAGTTACAAGCTTGTGGTTGGAAGCTCTCGATGTATATTTCTTTTTGTTTTGTTGTAAATTTATGGCTTAAAGAAGCTTAGGCTTGTGGTATTTAATTTGTGGCTTTATGGCTTATGGAAGCCTATTTATTGTAAGTGCTTCATGTGATGTAATTTAATGGTTTGCAATGTCTTGTGAAGGCTTAGAACCATGGATGTAATTTATTTGGAATAAATCATGAGGTTGGAGAAAATGAATATTTATTGTGAAAATAAGCTTGGGAATTGAAAATGTGGATATTTTCAATGCATTCTTTTGGGAATGTTATTTTTGGAAAATTTGGGGTTTAAAGCCCAAGGAAAAAAAAAAAGGAAAAAGTAGTGGAGGTAGCAGCAGCAGCTGTTGGGGCCCACGCGTGGCCCGTAAAGGGCCACAGTGGGTAGCAGCAAGTGCTAGGGCACGCTGGGGCACGGGGGCACAGGTGAGCGGCCAGAGCACCGCGGGCCCCCGCGCGGGCCTCGGGTGCGCCAACAGGCCCCGCCGGTCGAATTTTTTTAAAAATTCTAAAAAATTGGGGATTTTAGGGAATTTCTAAATTGATTTTGGGCCCCGGAGGAATTTTCAAAATAAAGGGATTTTTCAAGCATTTTTGGAGAAAATGCCAAAATTTTGGAAATTTGAAAATTTGAGTTTTTCCTCCAAAATTGGTAATCAATCAATGGATTGATTTTAATGGTGATTTATGGAGCCCGGTAAAATTCTTAGATGGAAAAAGAATTAAATGCAAATAAGAAAATGGTGGTTGGGCATCTTCATGAGTTTTCTTTTCAACCAAATGCGGTGTGGTTGAAGTCAAATTCTGCTAGTGAATCCTGGGGTTGAGGGAAGGGAAGGACGAGCCTAGTTCCCACCTAGGGCATTTCTTAAAACATGGTCCACCCTTCACCAAAGGCCGGGCAGGTGGACAATTCGGGTAATTGTTCACAAGTAACACCCATAAGTAGGAGCGGGGTGTTACAAGGTGCCTGACGCTTTGAGTAGGAGTGCACCTACTATGACTGGGTGGGTGGCCAGTTAGTGGCAATTATGAGAGGCTTTTGCTTAGGGACTGTGAGTGTAGTGCCAAGGGGACCGTCTGTTCCTATCACTGACCTGATAGTTTAGCTGGATCTAGTGAACGAGATACGAGAGACATATGTGGGTAACAAGTATTTGTCTATAGATAGACTATTGTGGTCAGCCCAAGGGTTCTGATTTTTGAGATGTGAGGAGGCATTCTCAAGTTTTGGGGTAGGATGTACGTGCCTAAATTTTGGGATATGTCTGATTTATGCGCAACTACGAGTTTTAAGGAATTTGATTGAAAATATTAAAGTTTATTATGTTTATGAATTTGTGGAAAATCTCGGTCGTTTCACTAAGCTGGGTTAAGGATACCATAGTTTGGTTGAGGATGAGGTCACAAGGGAGACATAGGTGCTAGGGGTTTTGACTACTACATAGGGTGCTAAGTAGGTCTAGGAATTTGGGAGGTTGTGAAATTTTGGGGGTGATGAAATTATGGTTGCATACACGGGTCAGGGCAGGTCGTAACTGTAACACCCCTCTCCTAGAACTGACCGAGAAGAGGTGTTACTGGGGATAATAAAATAAACTGGCTGATAAACTGAAATCTGATACCATGACTGAACATCTCAATCAACTGGAATAAAAACTCTGAGTCAATATAGACTGAAAAGCACAAACTCTGTCTAAGGGACAATCCCTCAACTGAAATATAAAATAGATCTAAACTGAGAAAACACTATGAAACTCAACAGACTCCCAGACATCTTTTATCTTGAGCGGCTCCACGTATACACACTATAGACCACTACTGCTAGGCCCCATATCTGGTACTTTCCTGCTAGAACCTGGAGGGGTGAAGAGTACAAGGTGAGCTAACAAAAGCTCAGCAAGTAATAAGTTGGAAAGAATACTGAAGCTGAATCGAAGAATATCGATACCCATAAATAACTCACTGAACTTGTACTGAATAATCACTGTCTGATTGCATTCATAAAAATGTAATGCACATAAACTGTAAACTAAATGCAGGTATGTAACTTTGGCTCATAGGGCCACATAATCTGATAATACATACCTGTCTGAACTGAAACCTACATACATAAAAACTGTAAGCACATACTGTGGGCAAAGCCCCTAGCCCCTTGGTTGCCACCAGGCGAGCAACTCATAAACTGAGCTGAAACTGAAACTGAAACTGATGGGATCTCCGCGGACAAGCCGCCTAGCGCGCATAATGTAATGCAATGCTCACATAAATGCTGGCACACGATATGTAGTGCTCCATATAAAGTCATGCTCAATGCTCATACCAAAATGTATGCACATAATCTCACAAAATAATGCTGATCATGTTATAATAAAATAATGCTGAACATGATATGATCTTCATCTATATGTTAGAATACAAAGATTCAGTAAACTATGATTTAGGGTATGGGTATGATTAACTTGTCATGTTCTGGCTTATGAATTCAATGTTAGAAGGTATTGAATACATTAATTGAATTAAACTTGAATTAGGACTCACTGGAAGCTAAATTGGAT
This sequence comes from Diospyros lotus, assembly GCF_014633365.1. Taxonomy (NCBI): domain Eukaryota; kingdom Viridiplantae; phylum Streptophyta; class Magnoliopsida; order Ericales; family Ebenaceae; genus Diospyros; species Diospyros lotus. The sequence continues at coordinate 27,796,417 of NC_068351.1, read as the reverse complement.
TTTTGGAAAAGTCATCCGGATATCAGGAAGGATATCCGGATATGATGAAAGACATCCGGATATGAAGAAGGCTCATCCGGATACACTGATATTCAAAGAAGAACCTATTCGGATATGCTGGGAAGTATTCGGATATGAACTAGGACATCCGAATATGATTCTGGTCATCTGGATATGTCACTGATGCATTCGGATATAACTGGGGACTATTCGAATGAAAAATTCAACTTTTGAGGGAGGCATCCGAATATCAGGCGAGACATCCGGGTATTATCTTAACCTTTCCAGATGTATAAAAAAACCATCCCGATATCATACTCGAAGAACTTTAGATACATCCGGATACAATACAAGATATCCGGATATCAGAACTTAGAGTAATAGAACTTGCAATCCAAAATGGATGAGGATTAATAGAACTTGCAATCCAAAATGGATGAGGATTAATGGAACTTGCAATCCAAAATGGATGAGGATTAATAGAACTTGCAATCCAAAATGGATAAGGATTAATGGAACTTGCAATCCAAAATGGATAAGGATTAATAGAACTTACAATCTAAAATGGATGAGGATTAATAGAACTTGCAATCCAAAATGGATAAGGATTAATAGGACTTGCAATCCAAAATGGATAACGATTAATGGAACTTGCAATCCAAAATGGATGAGCATTAATAAAACTTGCAATCCAAAATGGATAAGGAGTAATAGAACTTACTCATAACTTCACTGTTATACGCATATATATATATATATACGTCTCTGCTTACTCATGATATAAAATCTGAGAACTCAATGAAGAACTGGAATAATCTAAAAAAATGATATGAACCTGTAATGGAAGGGATTACAGGAAGAATACTTGACTGATAGAACTCTCCGATCGAACCCTGGAGCGATCCTGAAGACTCTAGCAAGCCTCTGCTATCTCTTGGCCTCTTGGTTCTTCACATGGCGTGAAGAAAAGCTAAGCTAATGGGCTCTATATATAGACATAAAGCCCTAGATCACACTTCTTCTACAACTTGGATTCCTTCTCCAAATCCATCTCATACATGGATTCTCATTCTCCTTTAAATACATAATCTCACTTGATTAATAATAATACAAAAATTATTATTAACACTCTCAATTAAAAATAAAACTCCAAAATTACCTTCTTGCCCTTGCATTTAATTTTCACAAAATAAATACCATTTAAATGCTATTTAAATACTATTCTCTTAATTAAAAATATAAATTGCCACCTTGCCAAATTCCTTTAACTCCAACATTAAAAAGAAATAAATGTTATTCTTTTCCTTCAAAATCTCTAAATTGCCACATTAAATAATTAATTGGCAAAATCTCTTAATCAATACTTCAATAATTAATTAAATAATTCCTAAATAAATACTGGGCCCTCTAATGGGTCGTTACAATTTCTCCCCTCCTTAAAAGAATTTGGTCCTCCAAATTCGTACCTGGTTACTCAAACAATAAGGGGTAAAGCTCCTTATCTCTTCTTCTAATTCTCACGTCACCTCTTCCGACAATTGACATTGCCATTGCACTTTTACAAAAGGAATTGATCGATTCCTCAAAATCCTTTCTTTTCACTCTAGAATACTGATAGGCATCTCTTCATAAGACACATCTTCTCTAACTTCAAGAGTCTGAAAATCAATCACAAGCTGAGGATCTGGCACATACTTCCTCAACATCGAAACATGAAACACGTTATGCACATGGGACAACTGAGGTGGCAAAGCTAACTCATATGCCAAAGTCCCTATCCATCTCAAAACCTCAAACAGACCAATGTAACGGGGACTAAGCTTCCCTGTTATGCCAAATCTACGAACTCCTTTAATAGGCATGACCCTCAACCAAGCATGGTCACCTACCTCAAACTTGAGGTCTCGTTTTCGCTTATCTACATAGCTCTTCTGTCTGTCTTGGGCTGTTTTCATTTTAACTTTGATAACTCGAATCTTTTCTGATGTCTGCTCAATAATTTCAAGACATAATAAAACCCTATCACCAATCTCTTCCCAACATATCGGCGATCAACACGGTCGCCCATACAAAGCCTCATACGGTGACATTCCAATACTTGAATGAAAACTATTATTGTAGGTAAATTCTATCAAAGGTAAATGCTCATCCCAACTACCTTGGAAGTCTAAAACACAAACTCTCAACACGTTCTCAAGAGTCTTGATTGTCCTCTCTGACTGACCATCTGTCTAATGATGAAATGTTGTGTTGAACTTCAACTGAGATCCTAATGCATCATGCAAAGCTCCCCAAAAATGAGAAGCGAAATGAGGATCTTGATCTGATACAATGCTGGATGGAACACCATGTCACTTCACGATCTCCTCAATATAAATTCTTGCAAATCTATTCAATGGATAAGTCTTCTTGATAGGCAGAAAATGGGCTGATTTAGTCAAATGATCAACAATCACCCATATCGCATCATAGCCTCTAGTCATCCTGGGTAACCCATCACAAAATCCATAGCAACATTATCCCACTTCCACTCTGGAATAGGTAATGGAACTAATAAACCTACAGGTTTCTGATGTTTCGCTTTAACTTGTTGGCATACTGAACACTGCGAAACATAATTGGCTACATCTTTCTTCATACCACTCCACCAATACTGCTGCTTTAGGTCGTGGTACATCTTCGCAACACCTGGATGAATAGTGTAACGACTCTTGTGTGCTTCATTCAAAATCTCTTTTTTAAGATTCTCATCATCAGGTATACAAATACGTCCCTGGAATAAGTGTATACCATCACTCCGTAGAGTATATCCCAAAGGAGAAAATTTCTCAATATCTGCTAAAATCTACGCCAACTTCTCATCTTTTGATTGTTGGTTCTTGAGTAAAACAAATAACTCGGGTTGTATTCTCATGTAAGCACAACTCATCATTGTACTATCTTCTGGAGCTGAAATAGATAAAACACTTAATTACTCTAATAACTTCTATTCTTGAACCATCATCGTAGCCACAAAAACTCCTTGCCGACTCAAAGCATCGGCTACCACATTGGCCTTTCCTGGATGATATATAATCTAACAGTCGAAGTCCTTAAATAACTCGACCCAACGTCTTTGCCTCATGCTCAATTCTTTCTGTGATAAAAGATAATGTAGGCTCTTGTGATCTGTATAAATTTCAACTTCCTCACCATATAAATATTGTCTCCATATCTTTAATGCAAATACTATCGCTGCCAACTCCAAATCATGAGTAGGGTAGTTCACCTCGTGTTTCTTCAATTGTCTGGATGCATAAGTATTAACTCAACCTTATTTCATCAATATGCAACCCAAACCTGAATGGGAAGCATTATTGTAGATGGAATATTTCTCTCCACTTCTTGGTATAACTAAGACTGGTGCAGTAGTCAACTTCTACTTTAATTCTTGGAAAGCACGTTCACACGCGACATTCCATTCAAACTTCTCTCATTTCCTTGTTATCCTAGTCATAGGGAAGATAAACAAACAAACCCCTTAATGAATTGCCTATAATAGCCTGCAAGACCTAGAAAACTACATATCTTTTTCACTATCATCAGCCTCGGCCAATCCATAACTGCTTTAGTCTTGTCTGGATCCACTGAAATATCGTCTCCAGACACCACATGACCTAAAAATCCAATCTGAGTGAGCCAACTCACACTTGCTGAACTTGGCATACAATTACTCTTCTCTAAGCCTCTACAGTACCAAAGTAAGATGCTTTGTATGATCCTCTACATTAGGTGAGTAATTAAAACTCGATTCATTCAATCAATGAAAACAACTGGAGCATTCGTTAACCCAAATGACATCACCACAAACTCATAGTGTCCATAGCGAGTCCTGAAAGCAGTCGTTTTGAATATCATCATCTCTAACTCGCACCTGGTGGTATTCTAATCTCAAATCTATCTTTGATAACACTTTAACTTCTCGCAACTGGTTTAATAAGTCATCCACTCAAGGTAAAGGATACTTGTTCTTCACTGTCACCTGATTCAACTTGCAATAATCTATGCACAACCCTAAAGATCCATCTTTCTTTCTTACGAACAATATTGGTGCACCCCATAGGGATGAACTAGGTTAGATAAAATCCTTTTTCTATTAATTCTTCTAACTGGTCCTTCAACTCCTTTAACTCATTGGGTGTCATTCGATATGGAGCCTTAGAGATAGGCTATGTACCAAGCAATAACTCAATAGTAAACCCTGCTCCTCTCCGATGAGGTAATCCTGGTAATTCATCAAGGAAAACATCTGAGAAATCTTGTACTACTGGCACCTCAAACAACTTCCTCTTGCTTCCCTCATCAATGGTTACAAAGGCTAGATAAGCCTCGCATCCATCACGCATCAGCTTCTCAACTTTCATCACCGAGATCATAGGAATCGTAGACATAGGCTTGACTCCTTTATATATCTGAACCGGCTACCACAGAAGATCAAATTCAATAATCGTCCATTGACGGTCAACTCTTGCGTAATGCCATGACAAACAATCCATGCCAATGATCAAATCAAAATCCCTAACATCAAGAATTTCTAAGTCTCCAAATAACTTCTTATCATGTACCTCGATCTTACAATTCTCAAACATTTCTTTTGATAACATATGCTTGCTGAACTACCGTGGCATAATCCACACTCTGAGCTCCTCCAAAAGCGTGGAAAATATCAACACGTAATCCTCTCTGAAATTTAACAGCCTTCTTAGCTTTAGTGGACACTAACTCTGAGGCCTATCTAATCAAGGCTGTAAACTCTGCCTCACCTTGGGCCACTATCTTGGTACCTTACACTAACTCAACGAACTCAAAAACTTTTTGGTCCTTGACCTATGCTGAATAATAAGCGTCATTGAACACTTGCTAAAATTCAACCCATGTGGGTTCTTGATTACCAATCTCTGGCGGGTGGCCTTCCACCATCTCTCGGCATCGCCTCTAAACAAGAATGTGCTAAGTCGCACTCGGCGATCGTCCGTACAATCGATAGCATCCAATTCTCAACTGCTGCTGCATCTGTGCCTCCATGGAATGCTGATGGTCGGAAGGCGATGAAATCCTTTAATAGCTGACTCCCTATATCTGCCTCCACAACTAAAGCTGTTGGAGTGACTGGCTTATCGCCTCTACTACCTCCTACTTCTTGGGAAACTTGTGATTCCCTTACTTGATTAGTAACTATGGTATCTATCACCCTCATCAATCCTCCTAACATACCTCGCATCTCAACCATTCCCTGTCGTAGATCGCGATTAGACTCTCTTGGTGAGCCTGGTGTGGATACTAGAACCTCATCTGGAATAGAAGTAGCCTGACTGCAAGTACGGGGTCGTCCACCTCTATTACTCATCTTTCTGCATCACCACTTAGGGTTAGAATACTGGTAATTAGGCCAACATGTCTAACTGACGGACACAAGTCCTAACTCTACCCAACATCCTATGTGTGTACGGGAGACTCCTCAAAACACTACTCTGATACCAATACTATAACACCCCATCTCCTAGAACTGACCGAGAAGAGGTGCTACTGGGGATAATAAAATAAACTGGCTGATAAACTGAAATCTGATACCATGACTGAACATCTCAATCAACTGGAATAAAAACTCTGAGTCAATATAGACTGAAAAGCACAAACTCTGTCTAAGGGACAATCCCTCAACTAAAATATAAAATAGATCTAAACTGAGAAAACACTATGAAACTCAACAGACTCCCAGACATCTTTTATCTTAAGCGGCTCCACGTACACACACTATAGACCACTACTGCTAGGTCCCATATCTGGTACTTTCCTGCTAGAACCTGGAGGGGTGAAGAGTACAAGGTGAGCTACAAAAGCTCAGCAAGTAATAAGCTGGAAAGAATACTGAAGCTGAATCGAAGAATATCGATACCCATAAATAACTCACTGAACTTGTACTGAATAATCACTGTCTGATTGTATTCATAAAAATGTAATGCACATAAACTGTAAACTAAATGCAGGTATGTAACTTTGGCTCATAGGCCCACATAATCTGATAATACATATCTGTCTGAACTGAAATCTGGATACATAAAAACTATAAGCACATACTGTGGGGAAAGCCCCTAGCCCCTTGGTTGCCACCAGGCGAGCAACTCATAAACTGAGCTGAAACTAAAACTGATGGGATCTGAGAGGTGCTATGCGTGCGCCATTAAGAAAGCTCTCGTTGGAGGAGGCTGACGTGTTCACGATGCACTTCGGAGTAGTTCTCGTTGTCTTCTCATACATTTTATACCTGATCTTACATCAATATAAACTATTTTTGGAGTTTCTCACTTGAAGATTCATCTTCTAATTGAACCATGTCCCTGGAATATTCAAACGTTCTAGGTTCAACGAGCGGCTCTAAGGGAAAGGAGGTAGCTGAATAATAAGCTTAATTTACTGTTTGTAGCATGTTTAGCATATTTTTGTTTACGTGCGAACCTATGTAATTCTTGATATGTTTAAGATATTCAGTTATCACTTGTTAGAGATGATGTCCATGTAATACATTTTGTAGACGTCTTGAATGATTTTATTTATGATAAATAAAGCATTATGGTTGTGAACCATATCAGGTTCGATCTAGCTTTCGCTTTTGAAATTTTAACACCTATCTTAACTATTCGGGTTTGTTAAGTTGAGAAGGTGAAAATTAGGGTTTTTGGGATATTGTGTGATGTATGTCAATGATTGTGATATGAATAATTTTTATATTCCCGAAATCCTAAGTTATAACACGCTCAAGAAATTTGGAGTGCTACAGTTGGTATCAGAATGAACCTAAGGAAAAGTTCGCATGTGGCTAGATGAGTAAAGCCACTGTAAGTTTTAGGAATTAGGTTAGGATTTTTGAAATATTTAGTGGCATACTCTTGTTGCTTACTCAAATTGAATTGTGCCATGCCGTGATGAATTAATAGATCGCCCTGTCTTCTTGCCAGATGGTGAATACAAGAAGGAACAGGCGCGAGAGAGGCAATGGCGAAGAAAGCAACACCAACCCGCACCCAGGAGGTGGTGTGGAAGGTCAAAGAGATGCACGAGCTGACCTCGGTGAAGGTCGGATTGATAGGATCGAGAGAATCCTAGAAGGCATGTCTGGGCAAATTTTAGAGTTGCAGCCCGGGCAAAGAAGAGTAGATGCTTTGGAAAGGTATCTACGACAAAACTCGCCAGTGTTTTGAAGAAAATCGGCAAATGACCCCGCAATTAGTGAATACTGGTTGGACCAGACCGAGAAGATCCTACAAAGATTGAGAATCTTGAATGAGGACAAGGTCGAGTGTGCGACCTATATGCTGGAAGAGAAAGCTGCCCAATGGTGGAGGTCTATGCAGCGAGCGATACCTAACCGGACAGGATCTCAAGGGTCAGCAACATATGTAGAATTGGGGGAGGCACCCCAGATGTCGTGGGAATGGTTTAAGGAACTGTTCAATGGGAAATTCTTTCCCATTTGCTAGAAGTTGGCTAGAGCTCGAGAGTTTATGAACTTACGCCAAGGGCCAAATATGTCTATGACCCAATACGAGGCTGAATTTTTGCGATTAATCAAGTATATGCCATTGTACGGGATGGATGATGTGGAGAAGGGATGAAAATTCTTACAAGGCTTGCGAATCGAATTTCAACAACTGATGAGCTTGGTCCACGTGGAGTCTTACGCATATATAGTTTTCAAAGCTATGACGGTCGAGGAGAATATGATGCGAGTGGCAGAACTAAAGGCCACAACTGTTCAAACTGGAGGACAATTAGAGAAATCCCACTCGACTATGGGACCTCAGGATGGGAAGATCATGAAAAAGGGTAAGGCGTGCTTTAAATGCAAGAAGAGGCACTCGAGCAAGAGGTGCGATGGCCGAAGCATTATCTTTTACACCTGTGGACAACCCGGGCATACTTCCAAAAATTGCTCAAAGGAAATGGTCTAAGAAGGTAAAGCTATAGCAGCAACACCAGTGAGCGTGATCTGCTACAATTGCAACCAGCACGGGCACATCTCGAGGAATTGCCCGGAAAAGAAAAAGCAGCCGCTAAAGATTGAAGAGGGAAAAAGGACCAGACAATGGCGAGTCTATAATTTGACCAAGGAAGATGTAGAGGCGAATCTTGCAACTATCCAAGGTACTCTTTTCATTTTGGATACTCCTGTTCATGCATTAATAGATCCAAGGTCTACTCATTCTTTTATATCACATGCTTTGGTTGGGAGTTTGAGAGTAGAAACCGAGTCTATGGGGTGTCTTATGGTGATTTCGACACCTATGGGTAAGAGTATGAAGTCCTCAGAAATGGTGAGGGGATGTGAAATTAGCCCGAGTAATGTTTGGTTCCAAGCTGATCTGATTCTGTTAGAAGTATATGACTTCGACATAATCTTGGGGATGGACTTCTTGTCCAAGTACGACGCCAATATAGATTGTCGTAGGAAGATAATGACCATAAGAAAACTCGAGGGAGGGTGGGTCAAATTTCAGGGGCAAGGTAACCATGAGATTGGAAAGATGATTTCAGCAATAAAGGCAGTGAAGTTGCTAAGTCTAGGAGCTTGTGGATTCATAGCTTATGCTCAGTTAGAAGAAAGAGAGGTACCGAAGCTCAATGAGGTGCGAGTGGTACGAGAATATGAGGACGTGTTTTTGGAAGAATTACCAGGACTACCTCCACCTCGGGAAATCGAGTTCTCAATTGAGTTAGTGCCAGGAACCCAACCGATATCAATTCCGCCATACTGAATGACTCTGACGGAGATGAAAGAATTGAAGAGTCAGCTATAGGAGTTGACTGATAAGGGGTTCATTAGGCCAAGCACGTCGCCATGGGGCGTACCAGTGCTATTTTGCAAAGAAGAAATACGGGAGTCTAAGGATGTGCATTGACTATCGTCAGCTAAATAAGGTCACTGTAAAGAACAAGTATCCGCTCCCAAGGATAGACAAGTTATTTGATCAACTATAGGGAGCGAAGGTGTTCTCGAAGATTGATTTGAGATCCGGATATTGTCAGCTAAGAATTAAACTAGATGATGTTTTGAAGACAACATTTCGGTCGAGGTATGGCCATTTTGAGTATTTTGTAATGCCATTCGGATTAACTAATGCTCCAGCAGCATTTATGGATCTTATGAATAGGGTGTTCAAGCCTTACCTAGATCGGTTTGTGATCGTCTTCATAGATGATATATTGGTGTATTCTTCGAATGAGAGTGACCACGATGAGCACTTGAGAATAGTGCTAGGAACCCTCAGGAAACACCAATTGTATGCCAAATTCTCGAAGTGCGAGTTATGGCTATCCCAAGTGGCGTTTCTTGGGCATGTGATCTCAGCCGAAGGAATCTCAGTGGATCCAACTAAGATTGAGGCTATTAGAGGATGGAAGTAGCCGACGTGCGTGACCGAAGTATGAAGCTTTCGTGGAAGGGTTTTCGAAAATAGCTACACCTATGACGAAGCTCATACGGAATGAGGTAAAGTTCGAATGGACTGCAAAGTGCGAAGAAAACTTTCAAGAGCTCAATGACAGCCTGACCTCAGCACTTATGCTAGTTATGCCTAGTGGGCTCGGTGGATATGTTGTATACACCGATGCCTTGAAGGTTGGTTTGGGCTGTGTATTGATGCAGTATGGTCGGGTGATCACATATGGATCACGCCAGTTGAAGAGACACGAAGTGAACTACCCAACGCATGACTTGGAGCTGGCAGTAGTGGTATATGCTCTGAAGCTATGGAGGCATTACCTATATGGAGAGACATTCGATGTATTCACAGACCACAAAATTCTAAGGTATGTGTTCTCGCTGAAAGAGTTGAACATGAGGTAGCGACGATGAATGGAGTTCCTGAAGGACTACGATTGCACTATCTTGTATCACCCGGGGCATGCCAATGTGGTAGCTGATGCTTTGAGTATGACTATGCCTACTGTTATGACCGGGTTGATGGCCCAAGAGTGGCTGCTGATTAAGGCTTTTAGCCTGATAATGGTGAGTGTAGTGCCGAAGGGATCTTCTATCCTAGTAGTTGGCCTGACAGTTCGACTGGATTTGGAGACCGAGATAGGTGAGGTTAGTGGAAGTGACTGACGTATACGTCTATGGGTAGATGAGTAAGGCCAGCCCAAGAGTTCAGATTTTGAGATGCAAAATGGCATTCTCAAGCTTCGGGGTAGAGTGTACGTGCCAAACCTTTGGGAGTTGAGGCAGAAAATTTTGGATGAAGCCCACAGAGCTAAGTATACCATGCACCTGGGAGCCACGAAGATGTATTGAGATCTTTGGGAAATCTACTGGTGGCCTAGGATAAAAGCCAGCGTGGCTAGGAGGGTGGCACAATGTGATATATGCCAAAGGGTAAAGATTGAGCACCAGAAACCTGCAGGATTGATGAGACCTTTGGAAGTTCCTGAGTGAAAATGGGAACATATCACGATGGATTTCATGACAGGATTTTCGAAGAGTCGAAGGGGCTATGATGCCATTTGGGTGGTGGTAGACAGGTTGACAAAGTCAGCGCATTTCCTGCCTACGATGATGGATCAACCGGTATGAAAATTTGCAGAGCAGTATGTAAAGGAAATAGTACGACTCCATGGTACGCTGGTAAGTATAGTTTTAGATCGAGACCCGAGGTTCACCTCGAGGTTTTGGGAAAGTTTGCAGGAATGCATGGGGACCCAGCTGAAGTTGAGTACGGCTTATCATCCGCAGACTGATGGACAATCAGAGAGGATAATTCAAACGCTTGAAGATATGTTGAGATCCTGTGCCCTTAATTTTGGAGGAAATTGGGAGGAGCATTTGCTATTGATAGAATTTGCGTACAACAATAGTTACCACGGCAACATTGGGATGGCTCCTTATGAGGCTTTGTATGGGAGAAAGTGTTGGTCGCCTATCTGTTGGACCGAAGTAGGGGAACGATAGATGTTGGGGCCCGAGCTTGTGCAACAGACTACTGATAAGATTCGAATAATCCAAGAGAGAATTCGAGCTGCGCAAAGCCGACAAAAATCCTATGCTGATTAAAGAAGAAGGGATCTAGAGTTTGAGGTAGGGGATCTAGTGTATCTCAAGGTGTCACCCCAGCATTTGGTGACGCGTGGAAGCGGTAAAGGAAAGCTGAAGCCAAGGTATATAGGATCATATCCTATTGTGGAAAGAGTCAGACCTTTGGCCTATCGATTGGAGCTTTCGCCTAACTTGTTCGGGATTCATAATGTGTTCCATGTCTCCCAACTTCGAAGACATGTGCCAGATCCAACTCTCGGAGTTCGGGTGGAGACAATTGAGTTAAGGAATGACTTGACCTACCCAGAGTCACCTGGAGCAATTTTAGATCGCCGAACTCAAGTGTTGCGGAATAAAGAGATCCTGTTAGTGAAGGTTCAATGGGGAAAGCACTCGAATGATGAGGCAACATGGGAACTTGAGGAAACAATTAGGAAAAAATATCCTCATTTGTTCGAGGAAATGGAAATAAAGTAGGAAATTTTTACATTTTCTTCTAGAAATTGTATTCCAGAATGCAATAATTATTTAACCTTTAATAATTTCGAGTATGTTTCAAATTTTGTGGACGAAATTCTTTTTAAGGGGGGGAGAATATAATACCCCATATTTTCGTGAAGATACCACGTATTTTAAGTGAGTTTAAAATACCGAAAAATATGTTTGAAATGGCAATAAGTGACCAAATCAGTCACAAGGAGTGCCCTAGAGCTTAGATACCTGAGGACAAAGGTATATTTTTGACGAGCGTCTCGAGATGAGATTTATGACGCTGAAAGAAATTAAATCAGAGACGATTTTTTGGTTAAGCTAAGTTCTAGCCTAAAATATCCGAATGATGGTAAGGGGCTTCGAGAAATCGTACATATCGAGTAATTTTGAGTTATTAATTTTGAGATTTTAAATATCTCAATAAATTTGATGTTTGAGGGTGTAATTGTAATTATAGAATTATCCAAATGAAATAAGGATAAAATTAAGAGCTTATGTGGTAAAATATTAAAGTTGAGAACTTGAAATAAGGGCCAAAGTGTCATTTGGAAGAAGTTAGGGAATTAGCTTGGATTTCAAAAATTGAATTCATTGTAGTTTTGGATTTGAAAGGCCATTCAAATATATATTTGAGTCTTTGGAGTCCGTGGCTTAGATTGTAACAAGTGGCATAATGTGATTGGTTGAAGAAATCTATAAATAGGCACCATGGGTTGTTCTCAAATCATTAGAAACAAGTTTAAGAGTTGAGGCACTCTGAGAAGAGGAGCTTTCTCTAGAGAGAGAGAAGGAAGTTCGGCAAGAACGCGGGAAGAAATCAAAGGAGAAGCCGGGGAGAACAAGCCTCGCTGGAGTTACGAGCCTTTGCCGGAATTCGCCAAAATCAGTCAGAAAAAAAAAAGCAAGGTAAGTTCGATTTTTTTTTTGATAATCTTGTAGAGGGGGAAGAGAGGGTCGCGTAGGTTCAAACAAGGGTCAAATCGGAGTTAAAATGAGGAAGTTATGGCTGAAATACCAAACCGAGGTGAAGCAATCCGGAACTGCTGTGCAGCGCGTGAGATACAAGCGCCAGAAAATAGCTGCGCGTGAGGGAGCGTGGCCCACCTTTCCAAGGCGCATGAGGGGCCTATTTTTCTCCAAATTTTTCAGTTTTATCCCTACTTTAATGCCCCTCAACCCTATATAAAAATATTTGAGATTAGGTTTACCAAAACCTGTGTTTTCTGCAGAAACCTAGGCCGTTTGCTGTGAAATTATACTGTCGAAGAGATAAACCAACAAGGTGAGACTCCTATACTTCAAATCTTATTTTTATTCTCTTTTGAGAGACTTCTATTGCATGAGACGTGTTTCGTGAAGTTCTTATACGCAAACTCTTGTTATTCTCTTACGTGAAATCATGTTACATATATGAAATATATTTTTCTGAAAAATATATGATATTGGCTTTTTAACTGTTGCATTTATAAAATTCGTGTGACCATACTGTTGTACCTATTTGTTGTTGGCCAAGGACAAAATTCGAATATCCCCTGAGAGGCGCTATGCGTACGCCATCGAGAAAGCTCTCGTGGGGAAGACCGTGAGCCTAAAGGACAATGAATGTGATGCTTGCATGAGTTCTATGAGGTCGTTGATCGAAACTGTCGAACCTCGATGATTGTAAAAAAAAAATATATTTCGGATTTGCAGCAAGGGTGCGACCCCAAAGTCATCTCTCAAAGGAACCTCAATACAAATCTGTCATGACAAGAACTGAACGAGGGGGGTTTTTTTGATGAAAAAGAAAGTATGAAGATTGAGTAAAAATATAAAAACGAAACTGTCTATGGATCCAAACGCAACCAGTTACAAATCTTTCCCTTAAACCAGGTTTTCATCATCCCTTCTTATAGATTAGATCTAGCCGAGTTTCAACACCCAAAATCCGCATAAATAAATCTCCAACAACTGTCTAGAGATCAAATCAAAGCTGATATAACAATCAAAGAAAACCTCCTTCAATCAGTCTACCAATTTTAATCTTCATTCACACAGATTCCAGAACCTAGTATCCATAACCATCCATACCAAGTTATTTGTTTCTACTTCTTTCCTTCGTGTGTTGTATTAACTGACTATAACATTAAAACAGCAAAATATAGAAAAGAGAAATCCACCTCGTATATGTTCATACAACCGTCTTGAACATGCACTAGAATAAGCGGAAAAGAAGTAGAGAAAACTTAAAACAAATATAATTGAAATTCAAACCAGATTTCGTAGAAGCTTTCGGGATTCAAACCATGGAATAAGTTTGGATTTGCAACTGATTACAAGTGTTTAGCCATCCATGGAGAAGAAAACAAAAACAGAGAAAAAACGGCTACTGTTCATGAGACAAAAAAATATATATCTCTCTCTACCTAATGGCCTCCTAAGGTGCTTAAATAGAGCTTCAGGAGGAAACCCTAGGTTACCGCAACTTCACAGCCAATTTCGAATAGGATAACGTTCGTTTCGGGCTTCGGCCCCTTCATAAAAATTTTAGATCAGGAAGCGTAGATGAATTTGGGATTTTTAATCACTTGATTTGGATATCGGACGCCCAAGTTATGGCCTTTTAAAGAATCAGTGTTCAGTCTAGCTTTCCTAATTTAACCCAGCTATCTGGTCCCGACTTTGAAGCGATGTTTGGAGGCCCAAACGAACTCGGATTTGGACAAAACATACCATTCCAGAAATCCTAAGAAGTCCTCTACAATATCTCTGAAAACATCATTCACGTTCTGGGATTATAACTTGGCCAAAAATTTGAAAGAAGCACAGAAGGTCAAATCTGTCAGCACACTTTTGCTTCTTTGTCTCCAATCTCCTTGTTTCCCTTCTTGCCATCAAAATTCCTTATGACCCAGGAAGCCCTAATCTGTCCAAAATAAAATAAAATAGTGTGAAGCCCAATTCTTATAAAATAAAATAAAACAAAATCAAGATGAATAAAATGACACAACTAACATGCAAAAAGACTAAATATGAGGGCTAAATAATATGAAAATATGCGCTCTATCAGTCGTGCTGAAGTGACATGGTTAGGGACCTCCCGAGAGGAGCTATGCATGCGCCATTGAGAAAGCTCTCATTGGAGAAGGCTGACGTGTTCACGAGGCACTTCGGAGTAGTTCTCGTTGTCTTCTTATACATTTTATACCTGATCTTGCATCAATATAAACTGTTTTTGGAGTTTCTCACTAGAAGATTCACCTTCTAATTGGACCATGTCCCTGGAATATTCAAACATTCCAAGTTCGACGAGCGGCTCTAAGGGAAAGGAGGTAGCTGAAGAATAAGCTTAATTTTCTATCTGTAGCATGTTTACCATATTTTTGTTTACGTGCGAACCTATATAATTCTGGATATGTTTAAGATGTTTAGTTATTACTTGTTAGACATGATGTCCATGTAATACATTTTGTAGACATCTTGAACGATTTTATTTATAATAAATAAAGTATTATGGTTGTGAACCATATCAGGTTCGATCTAGCTTCCGCTTTCAAAATTTTAACACCTATCTTAGCTATTCGATTATTGGGTTTAAGTTGAGAAGGTGAAAATTAGGGTTTTTGGGATATTGTGTGATGTATGGCAGTGATTGTGATATGAATAATTTTTATATTCACGAAATCCTAAGTTATAACACGCTCAAGAAATTTGGGTGTTACATCCATGCTTCATAAGTGTGTGGCGGATCTAAGGCAAGTCATTAATTATTTTCCCTTTTAAGTGAAAGAAGATGCTTCATGTATCGAATTGCCTGTCTGTATTATGGATCGGAAGGAGAAAGTCTTATGGAATCGTTTTATTCCATATGTTAAAGTTCATTGGCATCAGCACGGGCCAAATGAAGCTACATGGGAACTAGAAGAAGAAATGTGGCGACTTCATCCCCATCTTTTCAAGTAATCAGGTATGAATTTGGGGGACCAAATTCTTTTAAGGGGGGGAGGATTTGTAATGAATCGAATTTAGTTATTCAATGTTGTATCATGCCTTGAGGTTGTGTGGGTTAGTCGTGAGGTGCAATATGTTGTTTTTGGCGATTATTAATTAAGTTTTAAGTATATGCTTGGAGTATCCGAATGTATAAAATTTATATTCTAATAGGAGCTTGGGATATCCGGATGTGAGAGTAAGGTATTCAAATGAGCCTTGGTGTATTCAGATGTGATAGCGAGGCATCCGGATATAGGCTTGAGGCAGCCGGATAGATTGAGGCATATCCGAATGTCCTCCTTGAATGTTTGTGAGTGATATCCAGATATGGTGGGGAGTATTCAGATGACTTCTTTGAGTTTTGTGAGTGATATTCAGATGGTTTGAGGCATATTCAAATATCTCTTTGAGTTTTTGTGAGTGACATTCGGATATGGGACTGTAGCATCAAGATTTGATTTGGTGATGTTCGGATATGAGCTAAGGCATTCAGATGCCCCATGTTTTAGGAATTTAGTTTCCCCTTGAAGCCCAATTTTGACCTTGATGTAGCCTAAATATCTCAAAACTCAAAACATGAAAGTTGTAGATATTTCTTTTTTCGTTCCATAGCATCTTAAATCACCACAATCAGAGCTCAAATAAAAGAGTTATACCCAAAATATGTAGATGTGTCAAATCTATCCAGAATCTTCATTTTTCGTTTAATGCCTATCATATCCGGATGGACCCTCCCTACATTCAGATACTACTCACATAAGCTTTTCCCAGCCTTGTCTCTTACATTCGAGTGACCCTTGTTATATCCAAATGGCTCTCACAATCATCAAGCCATTATATCCAGATGTTTTCTCATTATATCCAGATGTCCTCCACTTTCAGCAACACGCAGGCCATATTCTTAATCTAGAGTTTCTTTTTAGGAGACATGTTGGGAATTTATTCTCCTTTCTTACCACGTATTTTCATCCATTACCATTTGTCTCTCGCCTATATCTATATATTGAGTGTTTGTTAAAAGAATAAATTATTTACATAGAGGTGTTGGCCGAGAGTAGAGAAAAAGAAGAAGAGGAAGGAGGTTTAATTCTTGCAAGTTCTTTTTTTTTTCTTCTTCGCAATGCAAGCTTTTCTCCTATTCACAGTTATCTTTCTCAATCCTTAGAGATCCTCGAGTATGTGCTGATGGTATCACTGTGTTGGGTTTTTCAATTGTATTACAATTGTACGGTGTCGATTAATCCAAACTGAGTTTATGTTCACAGATGGTCTTGCGTGCCGATCGAGCTTTCGCTCAAGTACGGGTGTTGGTCGCTCCCACTCAAGCAATTTTCGGCTCTAGTTACATGTACAGAGCTTGACTTCAGGATTGCAGCAGGTTTGTGATATGGACTTGGGAGCTAGTGCATTTTTATTTAGGCCCCAAGATCCAGTATGTGCATATCTTTGTTATGAGATTGGTACCTGTTATTTATATATGATTGGTTGACACACTTTTCATGAGTTTTTGGCACTTGGGTGCTAGTGTTCTTTAGCTCCTTATTCTTGTCATCTTTCCTTCTTATATGCTTGCTGAGTCTTGTGGATCACTCTTGCTTCTCTTCATTCTAGATAAGGGTAAGACCAAAGTTGAGAGTGAGTCTAGTGGTGCTGGACCTACCTGAGTAGACGGTGTACAAGGCAGTCCATGTTGACCATACCATGGGGCAGAGTTGTTATTTCTTTTAAGTTGTTTTTTTCTTAGTTGGCTTGTATGTATGTAAACCCTGTAGCCCTGTGGGCTAGTTGTGTTTTGAAATTCATGCCTATGTTGTGGTTTTTGCTTTCATTGTCAGATTTATTATCAAGTATATGTGAATCTAGGAGTACATGCATGACAGGTCTGTCACTTCTCATTTGTTTCCTTTTACCCTAGGGGCCACCCGCTAGGGTTCTTCGGCTTGCCTGCGGGAATCCGAGTGGGGGTCCCGCACATCTAGTATGAGGATTCATGCATTTGTGGAATTTTGTAGCACAACATTATTGTAACACCGAGTATCACTTTACATGCATTTATAAATTTTGTGTAATTTTTACTACTTATACCATAACAAATGATTAAATTATAATTATTACTACCAATTATTGAGCCTTGTTATGCAATGGAAGGAATTTGACGCCGTCACACTGAATGTGCCAATTAGGAAAAAAAAAAGTTGTAATATGTTATTATACAGTTCAATGTGTTATTTTTAATTTAAAAATTACCGAGTGTTATTTTCTATCAAATTTAGTTCAAGTGGCTAAATACATTTATTTGGGTTGGAAATTTTTAGTAGCACCTAATAGGATCTAGAACACAAATTAATTTAATGTTGGGTTTAATTTATAAGAAACTCATTCTTAGCCCAATAAGTGAGGAAAAAAAAAAAAAAGAAACCCAAAAGCCCAAATAAAGCCCACCCAACTCAAAACTTAATAAAAAAAAACCCTAAAACACCTTTTTCCACCCTCAAAGCTCACGCCTCCCTCTCTCACTCACCCATATCACTTCTCTCTTCTCTCTCAACCCACACATCACCTCTCCCTTATAAGAAGAAGAAGAAGAAGAATAAGCAGAAAAAGAAAATAGGTAACTATCCTTTTATTTAATTTTCCTCAAATCAGTCTTTAATAAGATGTATATTTTACATATAATATATATACATAGATGTGTCAGAATACATATGACTGGTTCAATTTTATATCAATTGGTATTATAGACACGTAATTTTGATAGATTTAATGGAATAACAATGCTGCCCAAATTAGACAACTTTCCTGCTCCTAATTTAAAAATTCATCAAAAATTGTATATGTTGAATTTTGGGAATATTGAAATTGGAAAATGACCCCCTATGAGTTTTCTATCATCTGGACTTGGAATGACATCATTCGGAGGCTCGTAGATGTTTTTACGATATTTTTCGTATACATGGGAAAATTTATATGAGAACAGTGTTTTGGAGGACAGAAAAATGTTTTGTAACCCCAAACGTTTCTGTAATGAGCTCATTTTTAAATATGATAAACTTATAGCAGTTTACTACATCCTATGTAAATTTTATAATTTTATGACATAGTTTCCTATTTTAAAATAATTTTTGAAATATTTTACTGCATGTTGCCAGAGAAAAAAAAAATTGCTTGTGTATTTGGAAAATATTTTGAGGGTCCTATAATCTGAATCTTGATGTGAATTTAATTGAGAATGTAGATCTATGAGTTATTTAGCCCACCAAATTAGATTCACGTGATTTTGTGCTAAGAATTTCAATTTATGCTTGCCTTTGTAAGGGCTGACAGTTTGAATTCATAAATGGGTAATGTTTCACTAGTAGGTTCTTATTGTAAATGTTTTCTTTATATTTTTTCATCTAATGCTATTTATACATGTAGTATTAAAATAAATTAACTTAAGAAAATATAGTAGTGAATTGAAGTCATGTTTAGAAGGTAAGGATTATTGAAATTTTTGAAATAAATGATAATGAATTAGGATTTTTTTTGGCACATTGACATCGTGGGAAACTAAGACTCATCCACTTGCAAATCCAAGAAGTGAATTTTAAAGACTTCAGGTAAGTAGACTCTCTCTAATTTCCACCCCATGTTGAATGGTTAATGTGGAAACATCGTGCTTTGTGGTTGGCTGGTAGATATTTAATGCTAAATCTTCTTGTTACTTTGTGTCATTTCCTTACATACAATGAAAATGATTAAGCATGTATTGTAACGACTCGCTCCCACTTCCGGGCACCACTAGTAAATAATCGACCGGATTACTCACCCGACGAACCACAACTGAAGGGTTGGACTATATTTCAATAGGAAACGCCCTAGGTGGGAACTAGGCTTCATCCTTCCCTTCGCTCCACTCAGGAATCGATCCCAACTCAAACAAGAAAAATTCAGCGGACCGAAACCCGAAACCCGAGTGAGCTTCACCTCTCTTCAGCTCGCCTCATAACAAGCTAGAGGTGACCCAAGCACAAAGCTAGCATAATAAACACTTCATTGAGTATTGGGGATTTATGAGAACATACCTTGTTGATCTATACTCGATCCGAAACTCGGCTTCTTCAACTAAGCCATATACAACGAACAACCTCACAATCATTTATCACACTATGATGATTACCACAATTAAATATATTTAACGCTCAACAACACATACATTTACTTACAAGGGTATACATACATAACACCACATGGCTACGTACAAGAGATAATAAAATACACAACTCGGGCAACACAGCTAGTTGCCACAACAGCCTCTCGGCATCATCTCTGCTTGCATCTGGACTTGCAACATCTACATATGAGGTAAAACCTCATGAGTCACAGACTCAGTAAGGGTGCAATGCATTTAAATATGAATATAACCATGTTTATGTATGCCAAATGCATGCAAATGAGGCTAGGTCCATCTATCCTCACAACCCACCAAGGTTTGAGACATCAACCTATTAGCCCCCACAACACTAGTCCTCCATATGGCCACAGGTCCACTAGATCTCGCATCATGCAAGTGTTAACCACTATATGCAAATGCAACATAAAAACATTATTAAACACATTTACCAACTTGTATGGCCACCTCCACATGGGGTCGTCCCTAGCTCAAAGCCTCATCTCTGCCTCGACGAGAACACCTGCCCGAGCTCCGAGCTCTTCTAGGGTTACCGCCTCCCCGGTCGAACCTAGATGTAAATACACACAAACCCAACTTCATTAACATCCGACATTAAACCAATGCCCTCAACTTCGCCACACATACCATCAGAACCATCCATTAACAACTCAACAAAATAATACCAACCACGACATAGACCAGCCCTCAATAATTTCCAAACAACCCCGACCAAGGGTTTAATCCAAAAAATAATTACTCTACAACATCTCACATAAGCAAATAATTTAAAAATAATTAATTAATTACCTCGATTAATCTGGAGAGAAAAACGGCTAAACGCCCACATCGGCCTTGCCTCTCGAGAAGCCACTTGCGCACAAAATCCAAATTTCGAGCCTCCGGCACGCTCATCAAGCTCCAAAATAATTCTCAGGAATTTTCTGAATTTTTTTTTGATATTTTTCCTCTATTTCCTCTATTTTCCTTTTATTTTCTTTTTATTTCTTTTCTATTTTTCTTCTCCTCCCTTATTCTTCTTCTTCCCTTCTCTTCTCCCGCGCGACCACTGTTCCATCTTCTTCCTCATCGAGCTGCCCATGCGAACCAGCACCGCCGGCCACCATTGGCATGGCCTGACCACCGCGCACCATTGCCTTCGACCTCCAGCTACCGCGAGCAGCAACCCAGCGGCCTCCCGCACGCACCACAACGCTGCAACCGCCATAGCCGACCTCCCATGCCCGTAACCGCTGTTACTCCAGCTGAAACCAGCCTCGTCGGTCGGCTAAGACAGCCTCCGACGCCGCTCGCTGCCACCTCCAGTAGCTTCCAGCCACCGCTAGCCATTGATCGGCCACCCTCTTGCTCGATCGACCTCTATTGCAGCGGACATGGTCGCTGTTGCCTTCACTGCTGAAACTAGCCAGCAGCCGCCCTCCGCCTCTCTCTCAATCTCGCATTGTTCTATCTCTCTCTCTCTCTCTCTCATTCTCTCTCTCTCGCTCACGAACTCTCTCCTCTCGACCATGGCTTTCTCTCGATCTCATCTCTCTCACTCGGCTCTCGCTCTCTGCATTTCAAATACAGAGACTAGGAAGCTTCCTTACACGCGCGCCTCTAAAGATATATCGATATATATAATTTATATAAGAAACCCCCTAATTTTCCATAATTTCACCTAAGGAAACATTAATTTCACTTTGGAAATTCTAATAATTATACTTGGACCCTCCCAAGATTTTAATTAATTACCCACAAGCCACCAAAACCTTAATTCTCCAAAATTAATAATTGACTTTTACTCAAAAATGTCGATTTCGTCCCTGCGCCTGCACAGGACTTTTATTCAACCCGAAAGCACTTAAGAGTTGCCTTACTCACAAAATCGGACCACCCCTAGGGTCCCCTCAGCTTCCTGGAAGTCCCCTACGACCATTTGGTATTGGCACCCACTCAGGCTTATATAGAATTTATTCCAAAAATTATTCTCGATCGGACTACTTCCAGCGTTATTATCCTCATCTCGAGATGCTCATCAATCTCTTACCCTTTTCCCTAGACATCCAAGTCCCAAGGCACTCCCTGCCGCCAATTCGATAATTTTATTAATTAATTTATTGAGATTGACTTTCGGGCTTCCCGGACCGCCCGTGGTCATAATCAAATAATCTAAATTTATTTATTTTCGATACCATGTAATACCGGGTATTACGTGTATATATAACATGTTATTGCATCAATGAGTATGCATGGGCATTGATTAAATAAGGTTAAATGTTTTTCACATGAAAGATGTGTAAAGGTTCAAATTTTCTTTCAAAGTTATATAACTCAAGTTTTAAAGAAAATGAGTGAATGTCTATGCCATAAATAATGTGAGTGGAAAATGGGGCATGGGGGACTGGCGCACTTGACCTATGAAGAAACATGAATGTGAAAGTTGAAAGTGGAAAGAAATTTTTAACCGCTTTGTGGTACTACCAGTGGAATGAACTGGTTCCAAATAAGAATTGCCCACTGCATTCTGATTAGCTAGATGACACACCCTATGAGCTCACGATAGTAATAAAAATGTTTTGAGAAGTTAAAGTAAATGGGGATACATTTTTTGAAATTTATTCAGACTTAGCATGTCACAAGCATGCATCATGTGGATGGAGTTTATTTCTGAGCTTTAGCTCACCCCTTTATTTTTCCCACGTTTCAAGTGATGAGAGCTAGATGAATTGAGGAGATCGCTTGGAGGCAGACTCACCCAATAATCCATGGCATAGGATTTTATTTTTGGACTTGTCTTGTTCGTTATTCATTTATTTGCCCATTTCTTTAATTATTTAATTTTGAAGTTTCGAATAAGATAGATTTGGTTTAGTTGGACTAAAATCTTTCATTTGGACTGAGTTATTTACTTAGTTGATTTATATTTCTATTGTTATGGATATGGTGTCTCTCTATAGGTTGGCTAAGTCTAATTTACAGGGGAGACTCTGCTCAAACTTCTATAGAATTTTATAAAAATATATATATATAAGCTAAAAACGAATTTATTTTATTTCCACATTTAAAGTGAAGTGAATGTTAACATGTCTAGGTTTAGGACTTCTAAACTTGGGGTGTTACAATTATGCATCGTGTGACTTGAGTCATGGCACGGGGGCATGAATGAGCATGGCATGGCATGATAGTGCATAGGGCTTTTGATTGCATGGAATCAGTAAGCACAACGTGAGCATATGGGGACTATTGGTTATAGCATAGCCAAATCTCATATGACGGGTAGTGTGATCTCGCTTTGTGTCGATTTCATATTGTTCCCTTTCATTTCAGTATATTTGTTTAGCCTTGTGGCTTACTTTGTTTTGATATCATTCTAGATGTGCGAGCTAATGTCGAGGATGAGCCTATAGTGTGTGGAGCTTAGATAGCTACGTGTATAAGACAATCCAGACAAAGAAGATTTTTGGGAGTGAGTTATAAGCAGGGGATTAGATGCTGTGATTGATTAGCTTTGGTTATCTGATGGTTTATTGTGTATGATAGAGCCCCTGGGATGTATATTATCACTAATTTGCCACTGATGCTGTAAATATGAGTTGAGGAGATATTTGAGGTGTTACAGTGGTGTAAGATTTGATACTCTCAATATTTCTATTACATTGTATATTTCCTATAGGGTAATGGTAGAATAACTAGCTTGTGCACTAGTTGTTGCGAAAAATTGTGTTTTGCAATTTGAAAGAATTTTAATGGATTTCAAAATCTCTAGTCGAAAGCTAGAGAGTAATGGATATAAGTTGAGTTGAGTTGAACCACTCCAAAATCATTGTCTTTCTTATGTATTTCCATTTTTGCTATCTTGGCATTTCTTATTTCATTTCATAAGTTAATGTTTTTATTGTGCCATAGAATTCCCAAGCATCCACCTAGGGGTATTTCAGTCATTTAGTCACCTAAGGGTATTTTGGTCATTTGGCCTAGGCAAGTGAATCCCAAAAGTGGTCCCAAGCCGAAGTTTTCAAACCCTAGAAAAATCGTGGTCGAACGGTGAAGAAATTATTTAAATCGGAGACCAAACGGATAATATAGAATATGAGGGCTAAAGTGTAATTAGGCAAAACTTAAGGGAAGGGTGAAAACGTAATAAAGAAGAAGTTCAGGGAGTATAAAAGGAGAAGAAGGCTCTGTTCTTGAGGCCTTCTCTCTTTCTCCCGTGTTTTCTCTCGCTCTGCTGATCTCTCTCCTAGAGAGATCTTTCTCTCTCGGAGAGGATCCATTTTCTCTTTGAGAGAGATCTCCCTCTCTCGGAGAGGACTTCTTCCTCACGGCAAGCGGCGGGGAGCAGCTCCTAAAATGGCTATCTGCCTCTCAGAGAGAAATCATGTCTCTCGGAGAGACATCTTCCTCTCAGCGCCATGGTGATCCTCTCGGAAAGGTCCACACGCACTCTGTAGCCTCAACCCTCCTCTCGTCAAGGTAAGTCTCTCGGAGAAGACCTGCATTTATCGAAGAGCAGCTCTCTCGGCGAGCAAGGCGGCCACTACAATTGGTCTCCCCGCAGCGGCGCATCCCCCACCTCTCAGAGTTCTCTCGGAGAAGAAGCAGCGAGCTCCCGAAAGCGACCATGGCGAATCTCACTCTCTGCAGATCCTCCCCGCAGTAAGCCACCTCTCTCGGGAACGCTTTCTTCCTGGGCAGGTCTCGTAAGGGCTGAGACCCTGCTTCGACAGCCCGCCGTGAGGCCCACCATTTCCCGGAGAACCCCCTAGGTTGTCTGGCTCTCCGAGAGGGATTCTTCTTAAGCCCTTCTGAATGCTACTAATGTGCAGGTTCATCCCCAGCTCCCTGTTACAAAACAAAGATCAACCCTCTCTGGTCAAGAAAGGTATAATTGTTCCCTATTCAATAATAGCATGCTTTACTTATCTATCACTCTGCTTTCTTATTGATACTGACTTAAGCATCAAAAGCATACGCGGGTGAGGAATCCCCGCATGCCTTCTAACTTGTGTCTATGAGTGTAGATATGTCTCGAGCACACAGAAAGCCAATCCCGAGCGATACTAGAGTTGCCCTCAGAGGTTCACCTACGACCCTTGTCAATACATCGAGAACCGAAGCTACCCAACACCTATTTCCCCCAGTAGACTCTTGCCAGCTGTCAACCTCACTCTGCCTCGACTCCAATTTTCCCTCTCTATAAATTCTATTGTAGTGGTTTTTTTTTCTGGCCACTACAGTTCTATTGATATTTATCAAAAAAATTTCAAAGCAAATAACTTTTTTAAATCAACGAATTCACCCCTTCTTGGGAGTGAAGTGTCATACTATTGCATCATTCTAACAATGAACAAAGAGAGAAGAAGAATAATAAGAAAAATAGTATAGAGAGAGAGAGAGAAGAAGAAGAAGAAGAAGAATCAGTGCCATAAAAGTGGTTTCAAGAGTTGTGTTTTCTTCAATGGTGGACCATGATGGTATTCTTGAACTTCTAAGAGATGGATTGCCTTTCTCTCTCAACCAATTCCCAATGTGGTCAGGGGCGGAGTCAGAATTTTGATTCAGTGGGCACGAATAATAATATAAAAAATATAATTTAAAAAATAAGACAATAATGATAATATTAAAATGTAAAATTTTTTTACAATTGTTCAGTACGGCTTTTCATATTTTGATAATGTCGTATAATGACTTCATTATCAATTTTATTAAATTCATCATTTTTAACATATACAACTAAGATATTGTTACGAGCATTTTCTGAACTATCTTGGGCTATTTTCTTGATTGTTGTGAGCCGGGAATAGTCCAATGATTGGGCCCAACCTCTAGAAGCCCAAAGGACCTAAGGCCGAAGATATCTTGGCGAGGTCGCATAATTGTTAACAAACGAGCTCCAACCGCGATAGTGAGGAGCTCCCAGCGACTCCTCTAGCTTGCTAGCCGTGCTGATCAGCTCGCAAAAAGAACCATAAAGTAGGGTAATCGGAGATGATGTTTCCCTGTCTTGTCCGTGGTAAAGCAGGTCCCAGATAGTGCGAAACTTTTTCTCTCAATTTTATGGAGATAATAAGGACACATTGTCCCTCGTGATATGGCCCACCATTTTGAACTTTGTGTAAATTGCAAATACCCCCACACTATAAATAAGGGGTAAAAAACAAAGAGAACGATAGAAAATATACATACTGTTACTCTGCTAAAATGATCAGAAAACATTTGTGGACTAGGCATCATTATAGCCGAATCACGTAAACATTCTTGCGTATTGTCTGATTGATTATGTCATTACTCTCTTCCCCTCGTGCTCGGGATCATTCTATTAGTACGGGCTGACAAATCATAGTCGACCAATTCTGAACGTCGACAGATATCATTCATCCATTGGTCTCTAATCCTATTATGCAATCGATTCTTCATAATATTCATTGTAGAATATACTATTTCAACTGTAGCAGTAGCAATCAAAAGAAAGAAAATCGCGTGGGAATTAGGAAAGAAAACAATAAATGGGATAAATTTAGAAATGAAATGAATTAGGACTTAGGAGTTACTGAATTTGAGCCATTCCGCCTATTTGGACTAAGATTTAATACAATAATTTTAGATTGATTTTGAGAGTTAGACTTAAATTAAAAATAGTATAAAATCAAAAAGAAAAAAAAAAGATCTGGCCCAGTGAGCCTCACTGGGCTCCGCCCTTAATGTGGTTGCAGTGCATTGGTTTTCTTCTCTCTCACACAAATTTTTATATTATTGGCAATGGGCTCATAGGCCAGCGGCACTCGCTGTTGTTGAACCTTGGTGGCCGTTGATGGCAGCACGACAGATATTGTGCTTATTTATTATTTATTTTTATTTTTAATTAAACAGAGATTAAGAAAAAAAATTATTAATTTTAACTTAGTTTGAATTTAGTTAATGACATTTGTTTGAAACTTAAATGAAAGAGTTGTCTCAACAATAAAAGGAAAGCATAATGACTGTTTTAGCTAAAAACAAACCACATTCTGTGTTTAAACAAGAGATTTAAACCATAGATATGGTATGAAAATAATTCATCCGTATTTTTTAATTTACATATATATAACAATAGACACCCTTCTAGTTGATATTCATGTATTCTCGTCTTTAAATAAATTATCAAAACTAATAGTAAGAAAAATATAAAATTTTGTTCGAATATGTCACATATAATTAAAATTTTTACAATGTCATTGCAAATAAAATTCAATTGATAAGCTATAAAATTTTAAAAATCTTTACTAATAGATATTTCATTGCTATATTTTGAAGTTCAGAAACACATAATTTTGTTGGTATATTTCCATGGGTATAGATTATTGCCACCGATAAATGTTTGCTGGTTTAAATTATATTCTTTACTCTCCCATGCTTTATCTACTGGTTGATCCCTATACCAACAATTTAACTACATACCATATCAAATTTTATCAATGTATAAAAGTCTATGAAGATGTACCAATAAATCTTCATGTTTTACTAACAGAAGTTGCCCGTTAGTTTATGTTACTTTTTTTAGGTCAAAAGACCAATTTGGTTCATAAATTAATATCTACTTCAGTGCTTGGTTTAGTAGTTGAAATTTTAAAATTATTTCAACTTACTGCTCATGTAACGGCCCGCCTCCCGGAATCCCTATCGCAGATAGAAGATCCGTAAGAGGGTCATTACTAAAATGATATCGAACAATAACACAACTATAACTCACAAATAACCCTTATTTAAATCATAATCCTTTTTTTTTTCATCACATAGTATCTCATAGCCGATCTTACATAAATATTCATACCGTGAGCCCATTTGGCTTACAAAATACACATATATCCCAAAACATAAAGCATTAATCTTAAGACAAGTACAATGACACCCATGATCTAGTTTCGGGAGAGCTCTGCACTTGCTACCATGACATGACGGCCTGGACCCAAATCCCACCGAACATACCTGCTATCATAGACGAATCTTTAATCTGGAATGATGGAAAACAA
>NC_068351.1:27697679-27768623 GCF_014633365.1 Diospyros lotus | reverse complement strand
GGCTGTGTATTTGTCCCCTATGTGAAATCTTCCTTGTCCAACCTATAAATCTTGGCTTGTTAGATGTTTTAATCTCCAGATATCAAACTTAAAGCATCCCTAACAACCGTCCAAGGATTAGAATGATTGGAATAACAAAATGAATATAGAAATCTCTTATAAACAAAATGCAACCATTCACTCTCTATTCAACCTATCTGGAGCTATGCAAGAACAACCATTCAAGCATATTATATTCACTTCCGAGATGTTATACCAACCGGCTACAACATTCTGCTCTCTTAAGCATTTAACAGAAAATGAATCCATGCAAATTCACACAAACCTGCCATGAACTCCATGCATTCACAAATCTGCTCAAACTAAACCAAATGGAAATGAATAAGAAACAAACAACAAACCAGGTTTTTGTAGCTCATCCGGGACTCAGATTCCACATGGGTTCAAGATACACAACCAGTTACAATAGCTCTAGCCTTTCATTACAGCAAGGAAGACAAAATGGAGACAAAAAAATGAAGAAAAACAGAAAATGCTAACAACAATAAAAATGGCCAGAATCTCTTCTCCTTCTCTCCTCTCTCTAATCCCTTGGAAATAAGTGCTAAGAGGCCTTAAATACATGGCTAAGAAAGAAAGAGCTAAGAAGGCTAGGTTTGGTCCTAGCCCAATAGAAAAGCAAAGAAATAAGTGAGCCCACAATAGCAAAATCGAGCAGCCCAAATTGCTCCTTGAAAGTGAGCCCAAGCTCCTTTAGATGAGTCCTACAATTGCCCAAAGCCGGCCTACCCTCATGAAGTCTGAAATGAGCTACTTCAAGTCTTTTCCAGCTGCTTCTCTAGCCCATCCAATATTCCCTAAAGCTAAGCAAGCTTGGATCCATAGAAGTAAGATAGAAAATAGTGTAAGGATGATTTGAAGTATAATAAAATAGAAACAATGAAGATTAGCAAAAATTACTTCAAATGGCGTAAATATGCATGCTATCATGGCCCACAGTAAGACCTTGGGGTGAGACCCACAACAACAGATTATGTTGTGAGTGACAAGAAGGGACGTGTAAGGGAAATGGAATGGTAACCTATAAAAGGCTGCTAACAAGTTTGTGTGTAAGACTTAGGCACTAGTGTGTGTTTTATGTGGGCCCCTAGGACCGTTTATGGGAAGTTTATTATATGTTTATGCATCTAGAAATAAGGCAGGTGTTGGGTATGGCATGGTATGACGTTGCATTGGCATGAATTGCATGGGGTGTTATGGGAAGAGTTATGTCTTTAACCTACAGCCTTTCTTTCTAGAGCTTGTTGAGTCTTGTGACTTACGTTTGCTTTCCATCATTCAAAGTCAGGGATTTGTCTGAGTTGTCAAGTTTTTTCAGTGGGGTTTGGGTCTAGAGGATAGCAAGTGCAGAGTTCTCCCGAAACTAGATCTTGGGTGTCATGTAAAGATGGTTATGAATTGTTCTAAGATGTAAAAAGTTATGATTTCTAAAAGAGTTGTGTGTGAGTATTAGTTTGTGTTTTGTTCAATATCATTCAAATAATGACCCTCTCATGAATCCTCTATGTGCGGTAGGGGCTCTGGGAAGCGGGCCGTTACAGTTTGGTATCAGAGTAAGTTTAAGGGAGACGAATCTACACACATAGGATGGTCGGGTAGAGTTAGACACGTTTCATGGGTAGTATGGCTAGAATTGTATTCAAGGTGCGTCCAGTTAGAATCATGAATTATAAGCATGGTTGTGGTGTAGAGAAAATGAGTGCTGAGGATGGGAATGTCACGATGCGTGGAGGAAGGCTAATGACTCAGGTTAAGGTAAGTAGTGACTAGGATAGCGATCGCAAGAAAAGAAGAAGAACAGGTCGGGGTTCCATGGATGTTAAGGTTAGCCATGAGTAAGTGGTTGGAGTAGACCCCCCAAGGTATGTGCTCGTCGCCTAGGTTGATCTTAATGTTTGTATCCCTATTGGTGTTAGTTTTCAGTTAAGATGAAAGGTATGATATGAGTGGAAGAGGTTACATGCATGATAGGTGACCATAGGTTGTTGAGATGTGCTTTTTGATGACCTAGGTGTAGTAAGTGTGACTGCCAGTAGGGAGCTACAACAGGAAATGTTATACGGGGCAATGGGTGAAAGATAAATACCAGAGCCTACTATAGGGAATTTGTAGTTGGTAAGGACTCCCAAATGGGAACTCGGTGGGCATAGTGCATAATGATGATAACTAGAGTAGGTTTCACCCTATAAAGAAGTGAGTATTAAGATGATTCGGAAGTCATGAGCAATACAAAAAGATTGAGGTTGATAGTTGACTTGATACATGAAGGAAAAAATAATAAAAAGATGAAACTAGTGTATATATGACCTAAAAAATAACCCCGTGGTGCGAGATGCCCGGTGAGATACTGAAAAATGATGATATGGAATGTCTCAAGGATAATGTCAGGTGTTGTCATGGGAGCTGCGAATATATCTCGATAAAATAGACTGAGCGCGAATTTCGAGGATGAAATTCTATTAAGGAGGGGAGAACTATAACATCCCAAAATTTGATGATAAGTAATAATTATTAATTTTGGTATTTGGGGATATTTTAGAATATTTGGAGAATTTAAAGAAAATATTAATTTATATTATTTTGAGAAGCTCGCGGGATGGCTGAAATCGGCCTTAAATTAATTAATTTATTTAGGTGTATTTATGGAAATAATGAAGGAAATTAAATTAGTGAATTTCTGAAAATTTGGGGTGTAAGTGAAATAAGAGAAAATTGGAGTTTGGGGTGTGTGTGTGTGGAATCTTGGAAGTTCTGGGTGCTAGTGTAATTTTGGGAATTAGCCGTGAGGTCCCTTTATAATTAATGGAAGGCGCAATTATATTGAAGGTGGTAGGTGGATCAGATGGTCGCGCACGAGGGTGGTGGGATGGTGGTCATGGGATCAAGCCTTGCGCACACGAAAGGAA
The DNA here is from genome assembly GCF_014633365.1 of Diospyros lotus. Lineage (NCBI taxonomy): Eukaryota > Viridiplantae > Streptophyta > Magnoliopsida > Ericales > Ebenaceae > Diospyros > Diospyros lotus. The sequence continues at coordinate 27,765,657 of NC_068351.1, read as the reverse complement.
GAGGCTGATTTTATTCAGCCAAGGGCAAGGCCGAAACGACGTCGTTTCAGCCTTGAGGCGGTGGCACCATGCATAGCCCAACGGTTGCCACGTGGTCACACTTCTGCCCTTTTGTTTTAGCTAATTTAAGGCCAATTTCAGCCATCCCGCGAGCAGCAAACTGAGAGGAATTGAGGGAGAAAGGAAGGGTCGCGGCCAGTAGCTAGAAAAAGGGAAAAACATAGGAAGAAATATGAGAAAATAAGAGATTTTGAGGTTATTTGGTGTCTAAAAATATCTAGATAAGTGAGTAAAAATTACTGGAAGTGTTGTATGTCTAGTTTATGGGTTATTCATTGTTATATTATATGTTTTACGCAGTTAGATCTGATTAATATAGATAGTATTCTTATTTCGTCCTATATAATGTTTTACTTCTCAGTGGGAGTGCAAAAAGGTCAAGAATCGGCCAAAAGAAGACAAGCTCCTAACTCTCTCCTCATGTCCTTTAATTCCCGTGAAAGTCTCTGTGGTTTCTCTTATTTTAAACCCTCCCTCACCGCGATTCGGTTCCACGCAATAATAATAATAATCCGCGTGGTAACCACCCTATGACTTATATTTTACTAATGAGGTTATTGCTAATGGAATGAGTTAAGTAGTGATGTTTTGGTGTCTTTCATTACATCCATCACAGGCTTCGTATCGCTCCGCTTTCCTTGGGAATGATGTCAAACCTGATGGGCTAGGTTCTTGGAAGAGTCGATATGGATTATGGGGTTATGTTAAAGGGTTTAATGAGAAAAGTGAATGGTTCATTAACATGATAAGAGATGAGAATGAGAACGGTATTATTATGTTTATGTGGTTGTGTACGTGAAGAGTTACAAAGAAATGTTATGTAAAGTTAAGTCTAAAAGTTATGAATTAAATATTGATCGTGTGTGTTTATGGGGTACAAAACCACTGACTGTCGACCGTGGGTCATGGCAGTTTATGGCTAGATGTATGGGCACCAGTCATCGGCTGTTGTGATAAGCGCTAGACGGCCAGAAGAGTTGGTACTACCAGATTCTCACCTTGGCTTGTGCATATCATGATGTGTGTGCTACATAGGGACTATGTTACATTCATTTGGGGAATTGTGTGTGATGGGATGTGTGAGCATTTGCATGACCCGTTAGTCTAAGAGCCAATTTGGGTTCTCTAGGTGAGCCGGTGCATTTAGAGCATATCACATGTGTGTATTCCTATGTGGCGTAGCATGGCCTGATGCTTGATTTATGGGGGCCTTGTCATCACGTTTATGCTGCAAAAGCCATTGCATTTCCTATTTATTGTATTGTATGGTGAGAATGTGCGATTTTAAGTGATGAGTATGGATGATGGGTGACGCCCACCACGAAATGTAGGCCGTGGAAGTGGCCCACAGTAAGACCTTGGGGTGAGACCCACGGCAACAGAAAGACCTTGGGGTGAGACCCACAGCAACAGAAAGACCTTGGGGTGAGACCCACGACAACAGTAAGACCCTAGTGTGAGACCCAGAACAATAGATTATGTTGTGAATGACAGAAGGGACGTGTAAGGGAAATGGAATGGTAGCCTATAAAAGGCTGCTAACAAGTTTGTGTGTAGGACTTGGGCGCTAGTGTGTGTTTTATGTGGGCCCGAAGGACTATTTATGGGAAATTTATTATATGCTTATGCATCTAGAAATAAGGCAGGTGTTGGGTATGGCATGGTATGACGTTGCATTAGCATGAATTGCATGGGGTGTTATGGGAAGGTTTATGTCTTTAACCTACAACCTTTCTTTCTAGAGCTTGTTGAGTCTTGTGACTCACGTTTGCTTTCCATCATTCCAATTCAGGGATTTGTCTAAGTTGTCAGGTTCATTCAATGGGGTTTGGGTCTAGAGGATAGCAAGTGCAGAATTCTCCCGAAACTAAATCCTGGGTGTCATGGTGTTTGTGTTAAGGTTAATGTCTTATGTCTTTGAGATAATTGTATCTATGTAAGCCCAGGTGGGCTCAAGTTGTGAATGGTTATGTAAAGATGGTTGTGAATCGTAATGGGATGTAAAAAGTTATGATTTCTATAAGAGTTGTGTGTGAGTATTAGTTTGTGTTTTTGTTCGATATCATTCAAATAATAACCCTCTCACGAATCCTCTATGCACGGTAAGGGCTCCAAGAGGCAAGTCGTTACAGTTTGGTATCAAAACAAGTTTAAGGGAGACGACTCTACACACATAGGATGGTCGGGTAGAGTTTGGCGCGTGTCATGGGTAGAATGGCTAGAATTGTATTCGAGGTGTGTCCAGTTAGAATCATGAATTATAAGCATGGTTGTAGTGTATAGAAAATGAGTGCTAAGGATGGGAATGTCGCGATGCGTGGAGGAAGGCTAATGACTCAGGTTAAGGTAAGTAGTGACCAAGATAGCGATAGCAAGAAAAGAAGAAGAACGGGTCGAGGTTCCATTGATGTTGAGGTTAGCCATGAGTAAGTGGCGGGAGTAGACCCCACTCAAGGTATGTGCTTCTTGCGTAGGTTGATCTGAATGTTTGTATCCCTATTGGTGTTAGTTTTCAGTTAAGATGAAAGGTATGATATGAGTGGAAGAGGTTACATGCATGATAGGTGACCATAGGTTGTTGAGATGTGCTTTTTGATGACCTAGGTGTAGTAAGTGTGACTGCCAGTAGAGAGCTACAATAGGAAATGTTATAGGGGCAATGGGTGAAAGATAAATACCAGAGCCTACCCAAGGAAATTTATTGCTGGTAAGGACTCCTAAATGGGAACTCGGTGGGCAGAGTGCATAATGATGATAACTAGAGTAGGTTTCACCCTATAATGAAGTGAGTATTAAGATGATTCTAAGGTCATGAGCGATACAAGAAGATTGAGGTTGATAGTTGACTCGATACATGAAAGAAAAAATAATAATAAGATGAAACTAGTGTATATAAGACCTAGAAAATAATCCCGTGGTGTGAGACACCCGGTGAGATACTGGAAAATGATGATATAGAATGTCTCGAGGATAATGTCAGGTGTTATCACGGGAGCAGCGAATGTATCTCGATAAAATGGACTGAGCGCGAATTTCGATAATGAAATTCTATTAAGGAGGGGAGAATTATAACATCCCAAAATTTGGAGATAAGTAATAATTATTAATTTCGGTATTTGGGGATATTTTAGAATATTTGGAGAATTTAGAGAAAATATTAATTTATATTATTTTGAGGAAATAGGAAATTAAGACAATTAATTAATTTATTTGGGTGTATTTATGGAAATAATAAAGGAAATTAAATTAGTGAATTTCTGAAAATTTGGGATGTAAGTGAAATAAGAGGAAATTGGAGGTTGGGGTGTTTGTGTGATATCTTGGAAGTTCTGGGTGCTAGTGTAATTTGGGGAATTAGTCGTGAAGTCCCTTTATAATTAATGGAAGGCGCAATTATGTTGAAGGTGGCAGTTGGATCAGATGGTTGCACGCGAGGGTGGTGGGCTAGTGGTCACGGGATCAAGCCTTGCGTGAGTGGAGGGAACAGGCTGATTTTATTCAGCCAAGGGCAGGGCCAAAACGATGTCGTTTCGACCCTGAGGCGGTGGCACCGTGCGTGGCCCAGCAATTGCCACGTGGTCGCGCTTCTGCCCTTTTGTTTTAGCTAATTTAAGTCCGATTTCGGCCATCCTGCAAGCAGCAAACATAGAGGAATTGAGGGAAAAAGGAAGAGGTCGCAACCAGTAGCTGGAAAAAGGGAAGAAATGGGAAGAAATTTGAGAAAATAAGAGATTTTGAGGTTATTTGGTGTCTAAAAATATCTAGGGAAGTGAGTAAAATTACTGGAAGTGTTGTATGTCTAGTTTATGGGTTAGTCACGGTTATATTATATGTTTTACGCAGTTAGATTTGATTAATATAGATAGTATTCTTATTTTGTCTTATACAATGTTTTACTTCGCAGTGGGAGTGCAAAAAGGTCAAGAATCGGCCAAAAGAAGGCAAGCTCCTAACTCTCTCCTCATGTCCTTTAATTCCCGTCAAAGTCTCTGTGGTTTCTCATATTTTAAACCCTCCATCATTGCGATTCGATTCCACGCATTAATAATAATAATCTGCGTGGTAACCACCCTATGACTTATATTTTACTAATGAGGTTATTGCTAATGGAATGAGTTAAGCAGTGATGTTTCGGTGTCTTTCATTATGTCCGTCACGGGGCTTCGTATCGCTCCGCTTTCCTTAGAAATGATGTCGAACCTGATGGGCTAGGTTCTTGGAAGAGTCGGTATGGATTATGGGGTTATGTTAAAGGGTTTAATGAGAAAAGTGAATGGTTCATTAACATGATAAGAGATGAGAATGAGAACGGTATTATTATGTTTATGTGGTTGTGTACGTGAAGAGTTACAAAGAAATGTTATGTAAAGTTAAGTCTAAAAGTTATGAATTAAATATTGATCGTGTGTGTCTTAAGGGTATGGGGTACAAAGCCAGTGACTGTCGATCGTGGGTCGTGGCAATTGATGGCTGGATGTATGGGCGTCAGTCATCGACTATTGCGATAAACGCTAGACGGGCCAGAAGAGCTGGTATTGCCAGATTCACGCCTTGGCTTGTGCATATCATGATGTGTGTGCTGCATAGGGACTGAGTTGCATTCATTTGGGGAACATGCCTTGTGTGTGATGGGATGTGTGAGCATTTGCATGACCCGGTTGGTTTAAAAGCCAATTTGGGTTCTCTAAGTGAACCCTTGCATTTATAGCATATCGTATGTGTGTATTCTTATATGGGCATAGCATGGCCTGATGCTTAGTTTATGGGGGCCTTGTCATCATGTTTATGCTGCAGAAACCATTGCATTTCCTATTTGTTTCATTGTATGGTGAGAAAGTGTGGTTTTAAGTGATAAGTATTGGTGATGGGTGGCGCCCACCACGGAACGTAGGCCGTGGAAGTGGCCCACAATAAGATCTTGGGGTAAGACCCACGGCAATAGAAAGACCTTGGGGTGAGACCCACGGCAACAGAAAAACACTGGGGTGAGACCCACAGCAACAGATTATGTTGTGAGTGACAGGAAGGAACATGTAAGGAAAATGGAATGGTAGCCTATAAAAGGCTGCTAACAGGTTTGTGTGTTAGACTTGGTCTCTAGTGTGTGTTTTATGTGGGCCCCAATGACCGTTTATGAGAAGTTTATTATATGATTATGCATCTAGAAATAAGGCAGGTGTTGGGCATGGCATGGTATGACGTTGCATTGGCATAAATTGCATGGGGTGTTATGGGAAGAGTTATGTCTTTAACCTACAACATTTCTTTCTAGAGCTTGTTGAGTCTTGTGACTCACGTTTGCTTGCCATCATTTCAAGTCAGGGATTTGTTTGAGTTGTTAGGTTCGTTTAGCGGGGTTTGGGTCTAGAGGATAACAAGTGCAGAGTTCTACCGAAACTAGATCCTGGGTGTCATGCTGTTTGTGTTAAGGTTAATGTTTTATGTTTTTCAGATGATTGTTTGTATGTAAGTCTAGGTGGGCTCAAGTTGTGAATGCTTATGTAAAGATGGTTGTGAATTGTTATGGGATGTAAAAAGTTATGATTTCTAAAAGAGTTGTGTGTGAGTATTAGTTTGTGTTTTTGTTCGATATCATTTAAATAATGACCCTCTCACGGATCCTCTATGCGTGATAAGGGCTCCAGGAGGCGGGCTGTTACACTAACCACTCTAAATTTGTTGTGTCTATGTTGTTTATCTTTTATATTTTTGTTTTAACTGCATTTCTCTTATCTTCTATAAAAATGTTTTTCATGCATGACTTCATCTCATAGCATCTCTTTTCAACTATCATTCAAATGCCTTTTTGGTTGGATTTATTTTAAAAATTTATATCATTCTACATCTTCATATCTATTTTGATAAGTTCTCTCCTTTAAATGCTTATCATTATCTTTATATTAAAATTATATGTATGAAATGTTCTCACATACTGTTTTCTTAAAACATTTCTCTTAAGCTATATTATGTACTTACATGATTTCTTCATTGATCATTTCTATAATAGTTTTTGTTACGGGTATTTCTCGCTCTACTCTTTGTAGGCCAGACTTAACATGATGATTCAGCCCAAACGCTCGAGGCCAATAAATCAAACTGAACTCGTTAAAGCGAGCTCGGATAATGCTGAAGCTCAGGGTCAAACATCGGGGCCAAGCAAGCTCCCGGTAGCACCTCTAACTCTTTGGCATATTCAAACGGCTCCCAGGTACACTCTGGGCAAGTTCCCAATGACCTTCATAGCTTGTCGGCTTAGCTCATCAGCTCGCATCACAGCAGATGCGCGTGTTGCGGCATGTTGGCAAGCCAAGGGCTGCCCTGACTGGACCCCTTGAGCCCATTCTCTCGGCCCATGCCAAGTCCTATCCTGGCCTTCTGACAACGATATCATTACAACCGCATCTGGATTTCCAAACATCCCCCTCAGATCCCATTCTCATTAATGACAGATCTCATCCGCATTAATGGAAGATCCCATCCTCATTAATGAGGGTCTTGTCGACACCTCACGGCAGCAAGGACACCCTAGCGCGGCTACTCTATCCTATCGCCTCTACACGTACGGAGCAGGCAAGAAAGCTTTTTGCTGATATATATATCAATCAACCCTCTTAAGGGTCGGGGGTATGTACTCTTGACGACTAACTTAAGAACACCCAATATATTTGCTTACTCGCTCACTAACTTGAGCTTCGGAGTACCTTGCAGGGACGGGTGGTCAGGTTAACAAACCAGACCGGATACCTCATTGTTCATCTCTCGGGTCTACCATACAAGTGCGGGTTAACAAATCTCCATCGATCGATTCAGAACGTCGACAGTTTTCATTGCATGTTCAAACAGTTTTCTTTTACATTACTCATATAAAAGCTTTTCAAATCCATCTAGATACATACTTATTTTTCCAATGCACACATACGATTTCATATGTTTCAAAATTTCCAAATCTATCTCTCATTTAGTTTTCATATAATACTTCTCTTATCCTACATTACAAACTTACATAATTTTTCCATTATCAAACATTTCTATTTTAGCTTTCATGGCATGAGTAAAAAAGATTTTCAAATATTAGTTTTCATTGCATATATAAAAGTCCAATTGTAACGACCCATTAGAGGGTTTAGTATTTATTTAGCATTGATTAATTTATTTAATTAATTTTCAATTTAAGATTTTGCCAGTTAGTTATTTAATGTGGCAATTGAGATTTTATTTGAGAAAATAGTATTTAAATAGCATTTGATTCTTATTAATTTGTGAGAATTGAATATAAGGGCATGACAGTCTTTTAGAGATTTGTTAATTATAATTAAATTATTTAATTAAGAGTTATTATGTTGGAAGAATCCCTGCGAGAAGAGGGATTAAGTTATAGTCTCCTAATTACAAAAGGAGTATGAGTTATGAGATTTAGGGTTGTATTTTCAACTTATATATACATATATATAAGCTTTTAGAGTCTAGCATGAAGTCACACTGTGAAGAACAAAAGAAAAGAAATTGAAGAAGCCGAGAGTTCATTCAAGTTTCATCCATTTTGATTTTCATCGGTCAATTGATCCAATCAAAGGTAAGTTCTTCTTCTTGTAAACTTTTCTTACAGGAGCATGTGTAGCAATCAAACTCAACTTTTGTAGGATTTACATTGAGTTCTAGATCAGTTTTTCAGCCAAATAAAGAGTTATATATACATATACATGAATGACAGTAAGTGGAATCAAGTTGTGCGATAGTTTTATCATTGATTCTTCAAGTTGTCCTTATAAAGCTTTCTTTTAGGATCCGATTAAACCCTTGATATCATTTTTTTTTTTTGTAATCCATTGTTGAGTTTCAGATTCATTTGGTTACAGTCAGTTGTATAATTATACATACATATATATTAGCGTAACAGTGTGCATGATTAGATCATTCATTGGATTTTTATCTATGATTCTTCAAGTTTTAATCCGTTGTTCATTCATATGATTGATTCTTACCAATTGGGACCTGGTTTCCCAAGATTTCATTCGGAATGGTGTTGTTATTAAGTTTTAAATTAAATCCATGGCGTCTCTATCCGTGTTTCGTTTTTGGGCTTGGAAGATGAGGGTATCCGAATACTAGTATTCATTATTCGGATACCCAACATTCTAGAAAGTTTTTGTTCTCTTGCAGGCCAATTTTAACCTTGATGGAGCCCAAATCTTGAAAACGCAAAACATGAAAGTTGTAGGTCTTCCTCTTGGCTTTCCATAGCAATTTGAATCAGCTCAATCGGAGTTCAAAAGAGAGAGTTTTGGCCAAAATACAAAAGGGTATCAATCTGTCCCGAATTCCGTGTTTTCTTAAAGTTGTCTTTTTCAGTATCCGAAAGCCTTTGTCTTAGACTATCCAAATACCTTTCAGATTATCTGTATGCCCTTTTCTAGTATCCGGATGGGTCTTCTCAGAATTTCAAGTAGGTTTCCAGAAAGTCCAATTCAAGTTTAATGTCGATAAAATAGTCAATACCCTCAACTATTGAATTTAAATGCCAGATTATATCAAGTTAATCATGCCCATGCCATAATATATAGTTCATAGAATCTTTGTATTCCAATACATTGAAGATCAAATTACATGTTTAGTATTTATTATGACATGGTCAGCATTACTTGTGAGATTATGTGCATACACTTTTGGTATGAGCATTTGGCACGATTTTATATGGAGCACTACATATTGTGTGCCAACATATATATGTGCACAACATTGCATTATGCACGCCAGGCGGCTTGTCCGCGGGGATCCCACCAGTTTACTTTTCAGTTTTGTTTTGCTCGCCTATTGTCAACCAGGGAGCTAGGGGCATATTGCCCATAGTATGTGCTTATAGTTTTTCTGTTTGCAGGATTCAGATTAGTCAGGTATGATTTTCAGTTATGTGAGCTTATGAGCCAAAATTGCATACTTGCATCTAATTTACAGTTTATGTGCATTACATTATTATGAATACGACCAGTTAGTAACTATACTCAGTACAAGTTAAATCAGCATTTATTCTCAGCACCAGTTCAGTAAGTCTTTATCAGTATCGATATTTCTTTGATTCAGCTACAGTTATTTCTTTCTAGTTTACTACTTGCTGAGATTTGCAGGTTACCTTGTACTTTTCACCATTCCAGGTCCTAGCGGGGAAATACCAGATATGGGGCCTAGCAGGTAATGGTTTATAGTGTGTGTACGTGGGGCTGCTCAAGACCAAAGACTGTCTGGGAGTGTTATTAGATGTATTAGTTTAATCAGTCATTAGTTCATTGAGTTTATCAGTTTAGATTTATTTTATGTTTCAGTTGAGAGATTGTCCTTTAGACAGAGATTTTAATTTCTTGTTATGTTAACTCAGGGATTTATTTCTATTTCAGTTTGACTTAGATGTTCAGTTGGTATCAGATCTTTAGTTTATCAGTCAATTTTATTTTATTTCCTGTAGCACCTCTTATCGGACAGTTCTAGGAAAGGGGGCGCTACACCTTTTGAATCTATCTAATTGCACTTACATATTTCTTAATGGATACATTCTATTTCATGTGTTTTCAACTGTCTCTTCTTAATGAAAATGTTTTTCTTAAATTTCTTCTTTAAATGCATTCATCCTTATATCAGTATGTTTATACATATATGTATCAAATGATTAATGTTTCATATATAAATCTTTATGAAAAATATTTTATGTTGCATACATATTCATGCATATACTATTCGTTGCTACAAGGGTTTTTAGTTTAAGAAAAATGTTATTTTCAAATAACTTTACTGCAACTTATTTCAAATTATTCTTAAAAGTATTCAAAACACCCAATTCACTCCTCATCTTGGATGATCTTTCAAGGTGGCTTAGAGTAAAATAGGCATTTTCATCTCACAAAGAAAATATACATTAGATCTTTTGAAAGAAATAGGTACACTAGGGTGTAGACCTGATGAAATGCCTTTAGAAAATAACTGAAAATTTGGAGAAATAAATGATGATGCACCAATAGAAAAATAAATATATCAACGGTTGGTGGAAAAATTAATTAATTTATTTCTTACATGACCTGATATAACCTATGTAGTGAGTGCGATAAGCCAATATATGCATTCTCCTACCCAAAGATATATGAATGTTGTTATTCATGTCTTAAGATATCTAAAAGGGACACCTAGAAAGAGGAATTTGGGGGTTTGTTGATGTAAATTAGGTGAGGTCTATTCAAGATAATCGATTAACTTCAAATTATTGGACTAAGTTATGGGGAAATGTGGTTATATGGAGAAGTAAAAAACACTCAGTTGTTGCCTGCATTAGTGTCGAGGCAAAATTCTGAGCTATACCTAAAGGGATTTGTGAAGTAATTTGGTTAGAAATGTTAATGGAATATTTACGTATTCCTTTGTCACAACAAACAAAAGTGTACAATGATAAAAAATCAACAATTAGTATTGTTAATAATCTAGTTTAACATGATTAAATGAAACATGTGAGAATAGATTAAAATTTTAAAAAACAAAAAATTGAAGGAGCAATTAACTTGTGCTATATCCCTACAAAAAGTTAAATTGTTGATGTGTTTACCAAAACTATGACAAGACCAAGTTTTGAATCACTTATTGGCAAGTTGAGAATGTCAAATATTTAGACCATGTTCTCTTTGTTATTTTCATGTTTTTTTTTTAGTTTTTCCAAAATAATGAAAATGAATTTACTTTCATATTTTTAAAAATGTATTTTCAAAAAAAAATTATAAAAAAAACTCAAAACAATAAAGAGTTATTTTTACTGTTTTTATCATAAACACGTTCAAAATTTTCAAAACTTAAAAAAATGTTACAGACAAAAAGAACGTATTTTCAGTAATATTAAAATAAATATTCAAAATACAAAATTAAAAATAAATTTAAAATTTAAAACTGAAATACGAAGAAAATAATCATTTATTCTCTAATTTGAGAAGATGTGTTAGAACATATAGATGAAATGCCCAATATTAAAGGGATGGGACAACTTAGAAGATAAGATAATTTATCAAGATTAAAAGAATGAGATAGATTGAAAGAAGAAAACAATTCCAACAATTTTAAATTTTAGTTAATTGTTTTATCTTCTAAAATCTAAATTCAAATCTCTTCTTGTTTTCTATAGGATAGTTTAGATGGTTTCTTGTATATACAAAAATAAGATACTCGAATTCAATAAAATTAAAGTAAGCAGATTTGAACTTATTTCAATATGCAAAATCAAATTGATATGATCTTAAATTCAGAGTATTTATAGTAAAACAATGAATGTTTCGAAAGATTTTTTTTTTTTGTCTAAAACTTAATTATTCTTACTTATATATTTAACCCATAAATTATAATTCTATTATCCACAAATATGCTGGATAATGATAAATTTAAATTTCGCCTCTATTTTTCTATTTTGACTAGTTCTTCAAATGGATACTTAAATAAGAAATAATCATGATTATCTTCTCAATTAAGAAAATTCAAAATTGAAATTATATCTAATTAAGTCTCACGTGGTGGTTTATTATGTAGACTCGCCAATTTTGAGCAGTTTTATTAACTTATCCAATGAGCTTAAAAATATAAAGAAAATAAATTAGTAACATGCAGCGTTCGTACGTTATTGTTGCCGGATGTTCTGCTAATTCCCCGTTGGTGGACCCCCAAACGGGTTGGCATATAAAAGGCAAACCCTAGCCCAGCCCAGCCGCCCTTCTCTCTCCATTTTATCTCCTTCTCCGGCCAACTGCGGGCCAGATTGTGAAACCGACCTTGATCTCCCCAACTGCGGTTTCGAAGTCTACATCCGGCGAGTCCCAGACACCGAGGACAGCCCATCGGAGTAGTTTGATCTCGAGGTAACCCGTTTTGGCTATTTTCTGGTGGTTTACGTTGGTTTTCCGGTGATATATATATGTATATACACGCTGGTACAAGTTTTTTGGACTTGGCCAGGATAAAGCAAGGTCACAGAGGGTTCGGCAAAGAGGGAAAACAAAACCTCTTTGCTGCGCCGTATGCAGAGAGAGAGAGAGAGAGAGAGAGAGAGAGAGAGAGAGACTTCCGGGGAGGTCTAATCCGACCATGTAAGCCTTTCTCGTTCCTTCGTTTCTTCATCTTCCGTTTTCTTCAATTTGGCCTAGAATCCTTCAGTGATACAGTCTTCCCATAATTTTTTTTTTTGTCCTGAAAAACTAGGGAAATTAGGGTTCAAGAAGATAAGGACTTCAAAGCAATCTTTGGTCCTATTTGTAGAGTTGTGCGTAAATACATGTATCTTTTGCATTTTTGCATGCTGAGGCAATTATATTTTGAATTTCTGGGTTTTAATTGTCTGACGTGATGACAAGATATCCTCCAAATCGTTTGTTTATGGTACTGAAAATCAATCGAGATTTTATTTAGATGCATACTTTTAACTTGGTTCTTGTATTTCTAGAGTTGTGGAACATGGCGGAGGAGGAACCGAAGCCCCTCAATTATATACCCGAGGTGATATTGAAGAAAAGGAGAAACAATGAAGAGTGGGCAATTAGAAGGAAGCAGCAGTTGGAGCAGAGGATTAGGAGAAGCAAAGGGGATAATTTTGTCATCAAGAAGCCTGAGCAATTCATCAGAGAGTACCGAGATAGGGTAATTACTTTTGATGTTTTCCCCTGTAGTTGCTTAAGATATGTAGATTGTGATGTTTATTCAGATAACTTATGCATTTAGTTACTGATTGTTTTGCAGTTATATGAATTTCTATAGGTGGTACTGATTTGTTTCCTAACGCAATTTAATGCATAACATGGTTCTATGTTGGATAAGTTCATTTCATTTCTACAATCAGCGTAACAAGGCATATAAAGTGGATTATGAAATTTGACCTTTGATTTCAATTGGAAACTAAGGGCTTGTTTGATTCTGTTTTCTTTGTTTGCAGAATTGCAAATTCTGAAAATTTTGAGGCAGATTTATTTTTCATATAGTCTTTTATTTTTGTTGAAATTATTCTTTTTATAATTTTCTAAATTAGAGTGTTTAGAGATCATTTTTTTAAAATAATTACCAAAATCGGCCTTTACCAAAATGTCATAATTCATGTAGCAGGTTGATCCTATTATTGAATACTGGAGTTGCCTTGGTCAAACACTTGCATGTTAATAAACTTGTCAACAGTGCATGGGGTTTCTGCATTGGGCTGCCCTTCTCTTTTTCCTTTTCTTTTCTATTTTTTGAATTTCTATACCACGTATAAATAGATATTGCCTATATGTTGGAGAACTATTTCTAACCTTAAAGGAAGGGCAATATAACTCCTTCAATGATTTTCTACTTCAGGATGGATACCCTTTTCATGTCAATAGGCTTTCTATCCCACAAACATTAGTAAGAGATTTCTTGGCATGAGAGACTTATGTAGGAGGTCTTCCAAGACAGATTGGGTGTAACAAGAGTATTGAGGAAGTAGAATGCCAATTTTATTGGCCAAGATGGTTAGTTAGTGTTGCACTTTTGAATTTGTTGTGGCCAAGATACAACAATAGATTTGTCAAGTGGGAAAAGTAATCTTGACATTCTTTGGCAAGGATGATCAGGGGGACCTTAAGGCAAATGATCAGGAGGCCAAAAATAATCAGGTGGCCTCATGGCAAATAATCAGGAGGCCAAAAAAAATTAGGTGGCCTTGTGAGATAGTGATTTGCTGATGAGTGGTTGCTTGCTGATGAATGGGAGACCTTAAATAATTGAGAGGCCTAAAATAACCGAGTGACCTTGGAGAACTGAGAGGCCTTCAGGAACTGAGTGGCCTGCTAAAGCGAACAAACGATGAGTGGCGTGGGAGACTTTTCCTACACAAACTCTCCGATACTTAAGTCAGTCTTTGAGTGCTTGAGCGCAAAAATAGGGTTTGAGTATCAAAGTGGGCGTACCTGAATAAGAAGGTGGGCTGTCATGACCCTAAAGATTTTTCAAAGATAGATTAATAAATACAATAGGAGGAGTTTATATTTCCTTTTGTATTTTTTGTTATAGGGCTTTGTCTTTAGCTAATAGGTAGTTAGGAGGGTTGCAATCGAGTCGAGATTCCCTAAGCTCAGCTCGACTCGATAAATTTTAGCACTAGCTCGAGCTCGAGTTGAGCTTGGAAGTTGGGCTCGAGCTCGAGCTTGATAACATTTCTTGAGCTCGAGCTTGGCTCGGGCTCAGGTGACCCAAGCTCTGGCTCGACTGGGGCTCAGGTTTGGGCTTGAAATTTATTAATCGACAAATATACCTAAATCAACCTAACCTCATAAGCTGGCGACGAGAGGCAGCGAGTGGCAGTGGTAGGCTTCAAAGATGCAGCGAGAGGCGGTGAAGACGACCAGGGTGAGGGACGGCGAAGAGGGCGACAACGAGACGCTTCGGCTTTCTTCTCTGAAGTCGACGGTGAGAGGCAGCGAGCGGCGGTGGTAGGCTTCAAAGATGCAGACGAAGGCAGTGAAGAGGGCTGCAGTGAGAGACGGCGGAGAGGGTGATAGCGAGAGGTTGCGGTGATTCTCTGGAGCCGGCAGCGAGAGGCAATGGGCGATCATAGCTCTTTTTCTGTTCTCCATTCATCCTTCTTTCCTCTTCTGCTCTTCAAATTTCAATACACAGGTATTTGGGAATTGGGAGCATAGTTAGGGTTTTTAGAAAAATAAGTATTTATAGGGTGTGTTTTTATAATTTGTAATATATAAAATATTAAAATTTTAATAATTAAAATTTTAATTATTATTATAAACTAATAATTTTAATCCCTATTATGAAATATTATTAATGTTATGTCAGTTTATATATTTTGTTTGTAAATAAAATATTTAGAATGTGCATTTAATACTATGTGTAATGATTAATTTTTTGAAATTTAATATAACGTTAGTAGAGTAAACTAAGTGTTACTCGAGTGAGATATAAAATTACTAAGTAGTAATTTTTTGAAATTTAATGATACAAAATTATAAATATAGAGTTATTATTTTAATTCATATTTATTACTTGGTTCTTAAATTAAATGCTATAGTTACTCAACTATTGTAATGTACCACTTAGTCGAATAACTATTTGGTTATTTAATTAATGTTATTCTATCAATGAAGATAAGTATATAATTGATTAATCCCTTAAATGTTTAGGTTTTAATTGATTAAAAATAAAAAATTAGTCGAGTACAATATTTGTTAGTTGTTACTCAACTAAACATTTTCTTACTCGAGTAAAATGATAATTATTCTATTAAGCTCATACATTAATTGATTAATTTTAAGTTACAACAAATCTTTTTATCAACACATTCTATTAAACTAAGTATTACTTGAGTGAGATATGCAGTTACTAGGTAGTAATTTTTTAAAATTTAATAATACAAAATACAAATATATAGTTGTTATTTTAATCCATATTTATTACTCGGTACTTAAATTAAATGTTATAGTTACTCAACTAATGTACTATTTACTCATTTAGTTGAATAACTATTTGGTTATTCAATTAATGTCATTCTATCATATATTTGAATAAGACAAGTGTATAATTGATTAATCTCTTAAATGTTTAGGTTTTACTTGATTAAAAATAAAAAAATTAATCGAGTACAATATTTCTTAGTTGTTATTCAACTAAACATTTTCTTACTCGATTAAAATGATAATTAAACTATTAAACTCATACATTAATTAATTAATTTTAAGTTGCAACAAATCTTTTTATCAACACATTCTATTAATCATTTTATTAATGTATTTATAAACAGGTATATTCAAAATTATAAATAATTTTATTAATACATTTATAAATAAGCTTATTCACAAGCCAGCTCGTGAGTCTATAATCGAGCGAGATCGTGAGCCACTATTCGAGCCAACTCGCAAGCCTATAATCAAGCCAGCTCGAGAGCCTATTGAGCCGAACTTTGCTGAGCTCAAGTTTAGCTCGTTAACAAATCGAGCTTCAAAGTTAGGCTTAAGCTCTGCTTATTTACTTTAACGAACAAACTCGAATGAGCTTTTATCAAGCTAAGCATCGAACTAAGCTTGAACGACTTGGCTCATTTGCAACACTAGCAGTTGGGCTGTTTGTTACATTGCACATGGGTGTAAGTGGGAGGTTGTTAGGCTATATATAAGCCACAATTGAGAATGGAAGAATAATGCTTGAATTAATTGAATGAAATTCTCATTTCTCTCTCTAGATTTCTCTCCAATTTCCCTCTCGTTTCTCTCTACTACTCTACTCTCCCTCATTTCTCTCTAATTTCTCCCCCTATTTTTGTCCAATTTCTCTCTCCAATCATTTTGATTTAAGGATTGCATTAAATAATTTTGTTAGCCAAGAGATGTCCTCTTCTCCCATGCATTTCCATGCTTCTATTGGTATATTATCCGATCCCACCGCCTTATGATTTTTTATTTTTTTTAATGCTTGCCTTATATCATTTGAACTTATGCGTCGATAAAATGTATAGCTCACGTTCCCTTCGAAGTTACTAAGATGTCCCAACCTAACTCTTATGTCCTCACCATCATTGAATAATTTTGTGAAATATTCCTTCCATCTCTCCTTAATCGCTCTCTCATTCACTAATACATTTTGGTTTTCATCTTTTATGCATTTCACTTGGTTTAGATCCTTTGTTTTTCTTTCTCTTGATTTAGCTAATTTATATATATATCCCTTTCTCCATCTTTTGTATCAAATCGTTTATATAAATTCTCATATGCTTTTGACCTTGCTTCACTAACAGCTCTTTTTGCTACATTTTTTGCTTCTTTATAATTTTTTAGGTTTTTTTCATTGTTACACTGATATACAACTTTATAGCAAGTTTTCTTATTTCTAATTTTTAATTGTACCTCTTCATTCTACCACCAAGACTCCTTAAGGTTTGGGGCTCTACCATTTGTCTCTCCAAGGACTACCTTTGCCGTGCTTCTCAGGACAATAGTCATTTTCCTCCACATTTGGTTTACCTGTCCTTCTCCATTCCATTCCCTTCTACCCCTTAATTTTTCTTTGAAGATTAGTTGTTTCTCCTCTTTTAAATCCCACCACCTAATTTTTGGATTTTATTTTATGTGATTTTTTCTCTTTCAATTTCTTATTTGGACGTCAAGTACCAAAAGTTTATGTTGAGTAGTCAAACACTCCCCTGGGGATGTCTAATGTCTGCAGTAGTCCAAGATAAGCCACCTGTTCATGCTTGCAACGTTGACATGTTTCACAGGCCATCACATATTCGATAACAATTCTCTTAAGAGTAGGCCAATAAAATAGTTGCCTAACCGTATGACAGGTAGCCCTTGTACTTGAATGTCCCCTCAGCGGTGAGCTATGTAAAGACTGCAATATCTGCCTTTTAAGCTGCTCATTGTCACCTATAACCATTCTTCCCTTCAACCTGATTATACCATTAGATAAAGTATACCCAGGTTTACTACTAGGGTTGACTGATAATTGGGCCAAAATGTCTTGAGTCCACCCTACAACTTCATAGCCATCAATAATTTCTCACACCCAATCTCGCACTACTGAAGTAATAGCATTATAGTCCCCATTTTCCTCTTGCCTGGACAAGGCATCTGCTATCACATTCTCTTTATCTTGGTGGTATTGGATCACATAGTCAAGGCCTAAGAGTTTTGACATACCTTTTCTTTGCAGCTGTGTGTGAAGTTTTTGTTGCATGAGGAACTTTAAACTCTCATGGTCAGTTTTGATGATAAATTGACTGGCCTCTAAATCGTGCCGCCATTTTTCCACAGCCACTAGGACAGCAATCAATTCCTTATCATAATGTTTAGGTGCAAGAGCCTTGCTAATGAAGGCTAGTGGTTTACCGTATTGCATCAAGACTGCACCTACTCATTTGTCACAAGCGTCGGCCTCCAGCACAAAAGCTTTGGTAAAATCAGGTAGAGCAAACACCAGAGCCTGTGTGATAACCTGTTTCAATTGAATAAAGGCTGCCTCTACTTGACGATTCCACTGAAACCCATTCTTCTTAAGTAATTCTGTTAAAGGTTTGCTGATAATCCCATAATTTTTAATGAACCTCCTATAGTATCCTGTCAATCCCTGAAATCCCCTCAAAGCCTTAACTGTAGTTGGTCTAGGCCAGTCCACCATTGCAGCAATTTTCTTGGGGTCTGTACTAACTCTTGCACCAGATATAACATGCCCTAAATACTCCACTTGTTCTGTGGCAAAAGTACACTTGAACTGCTTTACATATAATTGATTGGATCTAAGGACTTCAAATTCCTGTCCTAAGGTGAACAAGGTACTGGTCAAAAGTTTGGCTATAAATGAGGATATCATTAAAAAATAAAAGGATGAAATCCAGCAGAAGTCTTTTTCTTCTTCCCCTATCTCCAAAAATAGTCCTAAATATTATGGTCCTTTCCCAATCATGGCGAAGGAGGGTCCTGTTGCTTACAACTACTAGACCACACTACTATACATCCAGTTTTTCATGTTTTTCTACTCAAGAAAACAATTGGCTCCAGGATGTTCCTAAAACTGAATTACCCCCTATACTTGATGACTACCAGGCTGAGGTTGAACTGTTGTCTATCTTGGACAAACGGGTAATTTTTAAGGATGCTCTGCCCCTTACTCAGGTGCTGCTTCGATGTCTCATTTGCATCCGGATCATACTACTTGGGAGTGCTTAACGGACTTGCTTACTCAGTTTTCTCGGGCTACTCATTTGCTTTAATTCTTGAGGACAAGGTCTTAAGGGGGGGAGGGAATGTCATGACCTGGATATAGACAGACATCCTGGCCCTTGACTGCAGCAGATTGTTACTCTTATTTTCAGTTATTCATTTTATTTTCTGTATTGATAGTTCAGGTAGCTTATATGCACAGTAACCTGCAGTAATGTACAGTAACTGACAGTAATGTAAAGTACATCAGTTACCACCCACTTTCTTTGCCCATTACGTCACTCAGACAGCACTGGTAACTGCTTCCACTAATCGGTAACTGCCTTTGAATTGCTCCCAGAAACCGCCTTGTTCAGCTCGGCCTCAAGTCTGATCGGAGTCCTACTAGAAATCGCGTAGATCACAGCTAAGAACTGGTGGCTCTGATACCAAATTGTTAGGGACTCATGCCTGACTGTAATTTCTACAATGGCTTAATTGAAAGGGAGGGAGAAATAGAGAGAAATAAGGGAGAAAATTGAAGAGAGGAGAGAGAAACTGAACTTCTGATATTTCAATAATTCTCCAAAATGGTTCTCGAGTGGCTGATATAGCCCCCTCTTACAGGAAGAGAAGTAATGGGCAAAGGAAGTGGGTGGTAACTTCTGTTACTGTACATAACTGCAGGTTACTGTGCATATAAGTTACCTGAATTATCAATACAGAAAATAAAATGAATAACTGAAAAGAAGACTGAAAATAAGAGTAATAATCTGCTGCAGTCAAGGGCCAGGATGTCTGTCTACATCCAGGTCGTGACAATTATATGGCCTTCCAAAGAGGCAGAGACCATGGTTTCAGATCAAAATGTTCACCTCATTAGTTATTTTTGGAAAACCCTATGGCATTTGGTAGGCAGTAAGTTGAAAAATTTCACTGCGTATCATCCCCAAATGGATGGACAAACCGAGTTTGTCAACTACAGTCTAGGAAATTTGTTGAGATGCTTAGTCAGGGGAATTGGTACTTGATTCTCCCCATTTCACCAGTTGCCAAAGAAATTGGGGAAGAGGAAGGGTAGTGTAGGGGAGGGTGACAACTCGAAAGAGAAAGAGAGAGAGAAGAAAGATTTCAGGAAGGGGATATTCAGCAATTCTTTGTCCAAATTCATCGAAGCTAATTTCTGGTTACATCCTAAGCCTATTTGTAGGCTGAAGTTCAACTGAAAATAAATACTCTAATTATGAAAATAAATAAATAAATAAATACAAGCTAAAATATAAAAAATTTGAATTTTAATAAATCAAAGGACTAAATATCCTATCAATCGTGTTGTTTTCTTTCCTGGTGTGTATGTCAACTTAAGAAACACCTATTCTCTTAAAACTGAGATTGATTGGTATTCATAAGGCAAACATTGTGTGTTCATGTATAACTGCTGTATAAAATATCTAGTTCAATTCATAATTGACATGTTGGACGCAGGAATTGGACCTGATCCAGATGAAACACAGGTCTAAGCGGAAAAAACAGGCACTTTTGACACCTGAGTCCAAGTTGCTTTTCATAATTCGCATTGGAGGGTAAGTTAACAATGTAGTTGGTGCCTTAGTTTTGGTTTTGTTGTTGATATTTCTATTTCCATGTCTGATTTCCACCACTTTTTTCCCCAGAAAAACTGACATGCACATGAAGACAAGAACGATTTTATACTCTCTTGGACTGAGGAAAATCTTCCATGGTGTTTTTGTCAAGGCAAATGAAAGGATGATGGGAATTCTACAAAGAGTAGAGCCTTACATTACATATGGGTAATAAAAACAAGTTCTTATTGCTATTATTTACCATGAATTACTTCTTGATGCTTATATGATGAAATGGTTGCACTTACCTTTAACCCAAACCGGTCATGCTAACCCTACCCCAAACAACAAACCTGATCTGGGTGGTCCATTGGTTCCTCAATTGAACTTGAAGCAATGAAACCTGACTGTCATCCTACTTGAGCTTAACGTGTTAACTTGGCTATCTGTCTTTTTTTTAAAGAATGAACTCCTAAACTAATTTAAAGAATAAAAGTAAAAATTGGTCACATATTGGATTTTTTTATCTCAAAATTCTCCCATGTTTCCTCTTTAGTTGACATTTGTCTAGGATATCTTGAGGTGCTTCTTTGCCACCTACTTTCTATATAACAGTTCAAGCTTGGTGAATGTGAGCATTTGCAGGTTTAAGTTGACTGTTTTTATCTATTGAGCTGTGAACTCATCATAGCTTGACTTATCTTGCAACAGTAGATCCCTCCCCCACTTATGTGGTGAAACAATTAAATGTGTTTTCTTTCTCTCATCAATTTCCATTGGTCTAAAAGCTAGGGAGACTAACCTTCTAGAAGTGAATAATAATAATAATTAGGCAAATATAACGAACTGAAAGGAATTTCATTGTTGGCAGAACTAATAGAGAGAGTTTTACCATGTCAAGGTGTCGCAATTATTAATACATGTAATGCCAGTGCAGAGAACATCCGCTAAATGATAACCAATGCTTGTTGGCTTTGGCTTTTGGTTGAATGATAAATGTTTTAATGGGATTATGTTTTGTGTTTGAAGATACCCAAATCTCAAGAACGTGAAGGATCTGATTTACAAGAAAGGCTTGGCAAAAATTAAAAGGCAGATTGTTCCCCTGACTGACAACAACATCATTGAACAGGTAATCGAAGACCTTGCTAGGTTGTTGCACGCCCTGTTGTATTCTCATTGGCAAGTTTCTAATGCTACATTTTACTTTTGGCCTTCAGACTCTTGGGAAGTATGGCATCCTATGCATAGAAGACATTGTAAATGAGATTGCTACAGTAGGTCCACATTTTAAAGAGGTCACTAGCTTCCTGTGCCCCTTTAAACTCAACAAGCCTGAGAAAGCATTGCATGGAAAGAAAAAGCCTTACAAAGATGGGGGAGATGCTGGGAATCGGGACGACCAAATCAACGAACTAATTAGTAAGATGAATTAGCAGTAACATCAGGTGTTGCTTAAGATATCTTATTACAAATTGTTGGTAGTTTGTGTTCTTGAGATTGAATCTCAGACGATGCCCAATGTTGTTGTGAGTCTCAGTTTTGACATAACCATAATTTTACATCGATGACATCTACTAAAACTTTGATCATTTGTGAGGAAAGTAAGGTATTAATTATTAGAACGACTTTGCTAATTGATTGTTTTTTTCCCTCTTGTGGGTGTTGAATGTTGGGAAGTCTTGTTTGTTCATGTAAGCTCGTTGTTCTCGTTGTTAGGATCATCTCTGTGAAAGGTCCTTCCATGGTGCTCTTCTTGTTTCCCCTAATGTTTTTCTATGATTGTTTCTTTGCCAGAGAGATTTTGATCATTTGATTGTTGAATATTGTCATGGAAACAAAAAATGGATTTGAGGTGGGCTTTTTGGGTAGATTATAGCTTTTTATCTTTTATTTTGTTCAGCGGGTACTCTTTTAACTTATTATTTTATATATATATTTTTTATTATTTATACATTCATAACAGGTATGACAAAAAATTAAGAGAGGCTGCTACGAGAAAAATTGATGAAATAAAATAATTAGTCAAAAAAAAGATAAAAATAGACTTAATAAGATTTTGGGAGAGATTAAAGTTTGATATGAAGTGTATAGAGTTAAATAAAGATATAACAAAAAATAAAAATATATCAAAATTTAGAATTTATGTAATCGATTTCAAATAGTGGAATAAAGGTTGATATATTGTTTAAGATCAAAAGATAAAATCTCTTACTTTAAGGGCTCTTGTAATTCAGTTTCAAGATTTTTGTAGGAGAGATAAATTACAGAACCCAACAGTGAGATTCGAACATGGAACCTGTGACTGACTATATAGCATCTAAAATTTAAGATTCTTTGAGACCAACATATGTACGGTCTTAATTGTTTGGCTATACCCGTGAGGGCAAGGTTGATATATTGTTGTTGTATACATAGGTTGATATATTGTTGTTGTATACATTCATAACAGGAGTCAGTCACGTCACCATCCATGTATATATATACATTGTGGGTTTCCTTTGACACATTTTGTTTATAGTAAAAAAAAAAAACTTGAGGAAAGCAGAACGGTCATTTTCATATAGGAATAAAGCAAGTCTTCATAAGATGGCTATCTTAGCTAGAAATCTAATTGAACATGATAGTAAACAAAGTGAACAAAGGTTTCTTGAAGTGACTATGAAAAGCCTTTGATTCCTCTCACAACTTAAATGGACAATAGAACTGAAAGAAAAAGAAGAGAAAGGGGCCAACCAAGTGCAATCACTCTTTGTATTGAAGAAGGGTCATTTCAATTGGTTCCATTCCATACACAAATCTTTTTTTACATAATTTATATTAAATTTTAAATAAATAATATTTTTAAATACATTTTCACTCATATTTTATAAAAAAATTATTTTTACAACTTGAATTAACGACATTTTAATCATAAAAGAGTAATCTTACCATTACTATCAAGGTCGATGTTCTAAAATTGATTTTTAAGTATTAAATGAAAAATATAATTTTAAAATTCAGAAAACTAAGAATTATAAGCAAGTTTAGTTGTAGAAAATATTTTTTATTTTTTAATTTTCAACTTTATATTACGAACTAGAAACTATGCTTTTTATATATATTTTAAAAATGAATGTTATAACTTTTTATTTTTAATTATAAAATTAAAATAAAAAAGAGGCCCAAACGATTAAATATTAAATTCTATTGCAACAAAAAGTATATCATATGTAACCTTTCTAATGAATATAACCTTAAACCCACCAAGAGCGATCCACAATATTTCTTTATTAAATTAATTTCAATATTTAAAAAATTAAAAGGGGTCAAATAGAAAATTTGAAAGTTTAAGAAAGAATCTTTCTTTCTACTATATATCTATCATCAGTTCTTGTCCATATTCTTTCCTCTCTCTCTCTCTCTCTCACACACACACACACACACACCTAACCTGGTAACCTCTCCACCGCAAGAGAATACGTATATAAAAAAAAACAGAAAAAACAATATCATAATTGTTTGGAGCATCTCATTATTATTATTATTTTTTAAGGTGGGATTTGTAGAAAAAAACGAAAAATTAATATTTTTCCTTTCACGTTTCAAACACAGCCTAAACAAATTGCTCCCACCAAACTCCAACTTTGCTAGGAAGACGCTAATAGAGAACTGATATGTCGTCCGTCTCAGGTAATTTTATGTTGCTTGAAGCTTCTCCCCTCCGACATGAATATATATATATGAAAATATTTTATATATTTTAAAATATTATTATAAATTATTATTTAAATACATTATTAGTTCTTGTTGTTTAGTTAGAATTATAGTTATAATTATGATTATTTTAATAATTATAATTATAGTTAATAATTTATTTACTTTTCTAATCGTAATAAAATTTATACTCATTTTATATTTTTTTATAATCGTATCTCTCAAATAGGGGCATAACTAAGTCGATCAAATTACTTGGAGAGATCTAACATGATTTAATTAGGGGGGCAAAATGAACGATTTAATTGGAGGAGATTTTTAAATCTGTTACTATTTGGATTACGTCAGTATCGAGCAGTATAAACAATTTGATATTTTTATTTTTTTTCATTTTTCAATCTATTCAATTTGAGCATCTATTCGATCGATTTAGTTCGGTTTTTTTAAAAAAAAATAGTATATTCAATTTGAATATTTGATTAATTCAATTACATCCAATCATTTATATTGCCACTGACGTAACCTAGACAATAATATATTTTGTTATTGTCAAAAAATAACAATTAAAATTTGTGATGTGGGGTCCACTCGAGCTCGGTGTCGGGTGAAGTTAGATTGTCGTAAGAGATGTCGCCTAAAGGAAAATTGCCGCTAGGATGCTCGCCGTAAGGATTCGTCACTAGCTTGGTCATAAGGCTTCGCCACAAGCTCTCGCCATTAACTTTTGCCACAAGCTTCGCCACAAACTTCGCCACTAGCTTCGCCACAAGCTCTCGCCACTAGCTCTCGCTGCTAGCTTTTGCCACTAGGTTTCGCCACAAGCTCTCGCTATAGCTCTTACCACAAGTTCTCGCCGTTAGCTTTTGCCACTAGCTTATACCACAAGCTCTCGCCGCTAACTCTTGTCACAAGCTCTCGCCGCTAGTTTTTGCCACTAGTTTCGCCGCTAGCTTTTGCCACTAGCTCATGCCACAAGCTCTCGCCGCTAGCTCTTGCCACAAGCTCGCGTCGTTAGCTCTTGCCACTAGCTCTCGCCGTTAGCTCTTGCCACAAGCTTTCGCCGCTAGACTTTTCCTTTGCCGCTAGGCTCGCCGCAAGGATCCGACCCTATTAATGATGAGAAAATGGGTTAGAAGGCTCACGGGAATCTTCCCCGCGAAGGCCCTCTGATGCCAAAGTCAGTCCCGAATCCTGATGAATATTCACGAAAAAATAGTCAAAGCGTATTCAAAGTGATAAGATTTACAGAAGTTAGAGGTTTCCATTAATGTCCTGTAGCTAGGTATTTATAGGGCTCGATTCTCGAGGGTGGCTGGTGCCGACACGTGGCCGTCGCTGAATGGGTCAGAACCAATCCAAAAAGGTGGGGGAGGCTGCTACGACTTAGCTGCGGGCAGCTAGGCCTCGCGGCAGCGTGCCTTGCGGCCAACACTACCTCGAGGCAACACCTCGCTGCATGCAGCCGCGAGGCTGCCGTGCCTCGCGGCGTGCAGCCGCGAGGCCACTGTTCCTCGCGACGCTCAGCCGCGAGGCTGCACAAGCCTCATGCAACCGCTCCTTGCGGCTACCTCGCAAATTAGCCAGCTAGCGGCAATTGTTGCCGCCAGCTTTCTTCAACTTTTCTTTTTCTTTTTTGATTTTTTTATTCCTTCTTTTTACACCGCACAACAATTGCCCCCTTACTCTTATTTTTTGTCTTTAGACAAAATTGAAGAATAAAAAATATTAGCCAAGGAGTCGGGTCTGGCACTTTGACTCAACCAAGTGTTTTAAAATGCCCAAAAAGATCTTACCTCGACCAGGGGTTGAAGTACCAAATTATCTCTGGGCAACCATACCCCTGGTAGATAGACTTCACTGTGGAATTCTTGTCGGGTGTCTGAGCTTGCCGAGAGGTCTAGGCGTCGGATCAGCTAAGAAGTCGGGTCTAGCTCGGGAGCATAGCACCGGACTCAGTCAATGGATCCCGACTAGCCCACGAGCACAGTCTCCGGAGCATCCGATGATACCATGATGGGTCATAGCGCTCTGGCTATTGTGTTCTCCATGTCCGTCTTTCAAGGTTAGCCTATTTTAGGGAATTCGGGTTTGGCCAGTTGTTCGGCACGAGATTCCGGCTAGACATCCAAGTTTGCTGGGAGACCTAGGCGCCAGATCTACCAAGGAGTTGGGTTTAGCCCAAAAGGCATAGCACCTAACTTAAGCGAGGGATCTGGGTGAGTCTACGGGCATAGGCATCGGATGTTCTGGTGATCCCGGGCCAACTCGTGGTCATAGGCACCAGATTCCAACTGGATGGCTCAACTCTGATAAGCGGGCTCATGACAGAGTTGTCACAGGGTTGTTGTCTTTTCATGCCTTCCTTGGGCCAGTCTACCTCAGGGGATCTGGGTTTGGCCAGTGGCCAGGCGTGGGATTCCTACCAGGCATCTGAGTTTGCCGGGAGACCTAGGTGCCAGATCAACCAAGGAGTCGGATCTAGCCAAAAAGGCATAGCACCGAACTCAAACGAGGGATCCGGGTGAGTTTGCGGGCATAGGCATCGGATCCTCTAGTGATCCCGGGCCAGCTCGTGGTCATCGGCACCATATTGCCACTAGGCGACTTGACCTTCGGGAGCGGTCTTATGCTGGAGCTATCAGGTGATCACTTCACTTCTTTTTCGCCTTCCTAGGGCCAGTCTACCTCAGGGAATCTGGGTTTGGCCAGTGGTCTAACACGGGATTCCTACAAGACATCCGAGTTTGCTGGGAGACCTAGGCACCAGATCAACCAAGGAGTGGGGTCTAGCCAAAAAGGCATAGCACCGAACTCAAACGAGGGATCTGGGTGAGTCTGCGGGCATAGGTGTCGGATGTTCTGGTAATCTCGGGCCAACTCGTGGTCATCAGCACCAAATTGCCATTAGCGGACTTAACCTATTGGAAGCGAGTTGTGCTTGAGCCGCCATACCTGCAAGACACATACAAATAATCTGGGCTCCTACAGATTTTACATGGTTCGACTTATAGTTTTGCCTACTCCACGGGAATACATGGGATATATTCTTTTATTTATTCGGGGGATGTTATTACAATGGAAAATTTAAAGACAATTTCGGCTTCTAACTGGGTCGAATAACGCTTCTGACGATAGGCTTGACTCTATGTCTCGTGCTTCGTCCCTTCCCCTGGGGCTAAAGTCGGGAAGTACCTCTCAAGGTGCACGGTGTTCCAAGCTTTTCCTATCGCCTCGCTTTGTGGTGTCGGTAGTGTGCACTTGTTGGGGTTTATCATCTTCTAGATTTTGTAAGGTCCTTCGCACTTCGGGCTGGGTTTCCCTTCCTCTTCTATTACCTTCCCCTGCATCCAAAATTTCCATTTGGGTGACAAATTGTTCTGCTCGGTCGAACAACTCAGTCACTGAATTTGGCTCGGAGAAAGCTAAGGATCTTCTAAGCGGGGTGTATGTAGTTTCGTTTAGTAGGGCTGACACCGCTAACCCAACTGGGAGATCTCTTACTTCCTGCATCGTGGCTCTGAATCGCTCGATGTATTGCTTCAAGGATTCATTCAGCTTTTGCTGTAAGCTCATTAGATATATTGCATTCTTCTTCGAGAGAGATAGACGGATAATGCATTTAAGAATTCTTTCTTTAACTGTTCGAATGATCGTATATGCCCTACTAGTAATTCGGTGAACCACTGTTGATCTTGTCCTGTTAGGGAGAGTGGGAAAGCCCTACACCTCGTGACCTCATTCCATCCATGTAGCATAGCTATTGCGACAAAATGTTGTAAATGTTTTTCAGGGTCTTCCCTTCCTGAGTATATCGAAAGGTGCGGTAGCTCGAACCCTGGTTGTACTGGTCGCCTTTGAAGTTCCTCAGATAGAGGGAATCCTTTCGAGGGAGTTACCTTTGGTATCATCATTACCTGCTTTTGTTCTAGCACCTCTTCTATGAGGCGTTTAATGTCAGACACGCTGAGTGTTTCCTACTTCTTTTCATTTTGGCAAATAGATGGGTTATGAGGCACTCCCGAGTAGGTGTTTTCTACTGTCTCTCTATACTTGGGAGCTTTTCTCGCCCTCCTGCAATTTTTCCTTCTCGAGTCCGTTACTTCCAGGACTTGACTATTCAACCCTGGAGTTCTGATTCTTGTCCCCAGCCGAGCGGTTCTTGAAGGGTTGTCTTGGGATCTCCGATGTTCTACCCTTGTATCGATTTGTCCCATGTGGGGAATGTGAATGTCCGGCCTTAGTTCACGTAACAAAGTAGTGACCTCCTGTAGTCTTCTCATATTCTCCTCATTGTTCACCCTGAGTTCATTATTCTGCTGCTTCAGCTTCTCAAAGTTCTTTCGCAATAGTTCATAATCTGAGAGTAAGACTGTGGGTGAAGCTATTCTTGAAGTTCCCACGAGGTTTCTATTTGGAATTGAGGACTGTCCAAATAAGTGTTATTCCTGGTTAGCGGGCGCTGTTTGTGGGACTTGTTCCCCTCGCCCTGTCGCGTATCTATCTACGTGTGCCTTTTCATGCTCCGAACGCTCCATGCCCCCCAGTCTGGTGGTATGGTTGCATTCGAGCACATGAAAGTTCTCAGAACGCACTTCGTTGCTAGGGTGATCTACCAAAAATTCTAATACTGTAGAGTGCACTGGGTGGGGGCCTTTTGTGGCTCCTGCCCTGGTATGAGCGCTCCTTCGGGTGGGGTCCGGCAGGCTCTCCCAACTTGCTGATCTTGTCCCTCTCGACATCTTGTGTTAAGATTGGCTTTTTGTTACGTTTCTCACAGACGATGCCAAATTGTTGTTGCCAAAATACAACAATTAAAATTTGTGATGTGGGGTCCACTCAAGCTCGGTGTCTGATGAAGTTAGATTGCCGTAAGAGATGTTGCCTCAAGGAAAATTGCCGCTAGGATGCTCGCCGCAAGGATTCGCCACTAGCTTCGCCACAAACTCTCGCCATTAGCTTTTGCCACAAGGCTTCGCCACAAGCTTCGCCATAAGCTCTCACCACTAGCTTTTGCCACAAGCTCTCGCCGCTAGCTTTTGCCACTAGGCTTCGCCACTAGTTTCGCCACAAGCTTTTGCCACAAGCTTTCGCTGCTAGCTTTTGCCACTAGGTTCGCCACTAGCTTTTGCTACTAGCTCATACCACAAGCTCTCGCCGCTAGCTTTTACCACTAGCTTCGCCGCTAGCTTTTGCCACTAGCTCATGCCACAAGCTCTCGCCGCTAGCTCATGCCACAAGCTCTCGCCGCTAGTTTTTGCCACTAGCTTTTGGCACTAGCTCATGGCACAAGCTCTCGCCGTTAGCTCTTGCCACAAGCTTTTGCCGCTAGGCTCGCCGCAAGGATCCGACCCTGTTAATCCTGAGAAAATGGGTTAGAAGGATCGCGGGAATCTTCCCCGCGAAGGCCCTCCGATGCCAAAGTCAGTCCTGAATCCCGATGAATATTCACGAAAAAATAGTCAAAGCGTATTCAAAGTGATAAGATTTACCGAAGTTGGAGGTCCCCATTAATGTCCTGTAACTGGGTATTTATAGGGCTTGATTCTCGAGGGTGACTGGTGTCGACACGTGGCGGTCGCTGAATGGGTCAGAACCAATCCAAAAAGGTAGGAGAGGCTGCTACGACTTAGCCGCGAGCAGCTAGGCCTTGCGACAGTGTGCCTTGGGACCAACACTGCCGCGAGGCAACAGCTCCTCGCGGCAGACAGTCGCGAGGCACCTCGCGGCAAACAGCCGTGAGGCTGCACCTCGCAGCATACAGCCGCGAGGCTGCTGTGCCTTGCGGCGTGCAGTCGCGAGGCTGCACCTCGCAGCAGACAGCCGCGAGGCTGCTGTTCCTCACGGCGTGCAGCCGCGAGGGTTGCTGCTCCTTGCGGTTGTGAGGCAGCCGCAAATTAGCCAGCTGGCGGCAATTGTTGTTGCCGCCAGCTTTCTTCAACTTTTCTTTTTCTTTTTTTATTTTTTTATTCCTTCTTTTTACACGGCACAATATATTTAAAATTCCCCTCCAATTAAACCCTCAATTTCCTCCTCCCTCTAATTAAATCAAGACAAACTCTTTTGAATAATTTGATCAATTTAATTACACTCTTATTTGCACGATTAAAAAATATATAAAATGAGAATAAATTCTATTATAATTAAATAAATAAATAAATTATTAATTATAATTAAATTTATAATTATTAAAATAATTGTAATTGTAATTTTTAAAAAATAATTTATAGTAATATTTAAAAAAACATAAAATTATTTTTATATATGGATATATATTTGTGGATAATTGGTGGGGTGCGGTTGCCCTGTATTGGGGAGGGGGGAAGCGATGAAATTTGGGGGAGAGGGGGTAGCACGCGAGCAACGTACATTAATAATGTATATATGTGGTTTTGTTGAAATTATAATTGAGATGAAAAGGAAAAGAAAAAAAAAAAAAAGTAGGTAGAATAGATGATGAGCACTAATACTCAGAATGAACAATTTCTACAAAAAGTGATTTTCTTTAAAAATTAAAAATAAAGCCAACCAAACCAAGGTAGCCTTCTTGAGGCCTGTGATTAAAGAGTTTGGTGCAGTCCAGGAATTATTAAAGTTGAGTTGAGGCTCGGCTCATCATTAGCCATTGCAAAACTGATGTATGTTCATTGCTCATCATTTAAAGCATGAACATTTTAAAAAAAGATGATGAGATCATCCATCATATGTATGTCAACAGCCACTGGTCTTGCAATGGCATGCTCCAGGTGGTTCCAGAACCCAACAAACTTGGGCCATGTTTGGATATGATGTATACCTCCAGATTTTCAGAAAGAAAACAATCAATGAAAGGGCTTATTTCACTTTTGACAGGGCAGAAAGTGCTTTGTGCTCACTTCAAATCAAATCTCTTCACTAACTTTGAAGGGTGGGAACACATTGATGGTTGCTTGCTCTTTGAATTTGTTGATTGAAGGGAAGAAGGAAATTACAGCTTCATCTCATAATTAATTAAACTGGAGTCATTCACCCAAACAAACTCTCTCTAAAAGTTCTTCTTCTTCTTCTTACTTTTTTTCTTTTTTTGTTTTTTTTTTTCATCTAAAAGTTAATTTTGCTCGATGAGGAGTGACGTAGGAATGTCTTAAAAAATGTGGATTTGGGTGAGATTAGTAATTCTAATACGATTACATTAACCAAATCACAATCTTGAGAGATCACCAAACATAAAAAACACTTTACATTTTAAGAATCTATGACTAAAGAAGAGAGGTAGAGGAAAAGACTTCTACTATTATATGCTTTAAGACAAATTGACTATTACCTCCACCCATTTGATTGACAATAGATGCCCATTTCAACAACTCCAAACAACTCAATTGCAACTTAGAATTTTGCAATTCCTAAGATACCCCTAATGACCGAAAACAAGATGAAGAATTACCCCATGTTAATGGGATCAAAAGGTTCAGGGTTGAACCAGAAAGGAGGACTAGGAGAACTAGAGCAAAATTTGAGGTTAGGATTGTAGAGATGGTATTAGTACAAATTCACTTGATGAATAGAAGATAGGAGGAATTCGAAAGAGTGAGGAGTGTTAGGAAAGCCTAAATTTAAGAGATGTTATGTGTTCTCTAAGACATTAAAGAAAGGGTGTTTCTTGAAAGGTTTGTGTGGTCATTCCTTTTCACTCATTCAATGGTTAAATTGACCAAAAAGAAGTTCAATGTTAAAATTAACCAAATTCAAATAATTTAGGAGGAAAATTGGCCTTTTCTTCCTGGCTTGATCCACTTGGGCTCTATGAAAACTCTTTGGCATTCACCTAGTCCATTCGACTAACCATTTGCCCATTTATCTCCTAAAGAGAATCAATATCTTCTTTCATCTTCTCAAACTAGGTCATGAAATGCTCTTTCAACGGGCGCAAGTGATATTCCATCCTCTCAATTTTTTTGAGTCAAACCTTCCAACATGGCTTTGTCCACAACCAAACCAACATGCCACTTTTGAGACTTGAACTTGAGGCTTCTTCCCACCTTAGGGTGGTGGTAGTGGATCTTATCCCCATAAGGTCTCCTCTTTGAAGATTCTCATCTATGATGTTTGACATGGCACCTACAATGATCACCTTTGTGAGTATGCTCTAACCACTTTAACACTAGTTGTCACGACCTTGGCTCTTCCAAGTCACCGGTGCTAGTAGTAATGGTCAATTGGGTCTTTGTTAGGTGCAAGGATAAAGTTAACTATTTTGAAAAATTTAAAGGTGAAAATTATGGGGCCAAATTGATTTTTATTTTTGATATGTCATTGCAAAAAATACATGCTAAAAATTAATTAATAAATAATAATAAATGAATTGAACTAGATTAATCAGGTTGACCCAATGATAGAGGGTTGTGGGAGATCAAATCTCTCGCAGTAGGTGGCGACCATGGCCCATGGGGTAAAGTAGGTTGCGGGGGGCCTCCACAGACTAGCCATGGCAATCGCAAGAGGACCCCTATAGGGAAACCCCCTGTGGCCCTGCCACGGTAGTTTCCTGGGAGGAGGGGCCATCGTGGGAGGGAGCCCTTGCGGGGCTGTTGCAGCTAGGACCGTCGTGGGCTGACAACAGCCAAAGGTTGCTGTGCCTCGACTGTGGCCCCGAAGCCAAGCACTGGGGGAGGGAGGCAACTTCGCCCCCGGGGGCAGTTTTACCACCAAAACTTTTTCTTGAGCATGGGGTCTTACGTAAAACATGATAATTCTGATATTTAAAAGTTTCTCAAATAAATAAATATTATCTATAAAAAATTTAATGTTAGACTATTTAATATTATTCCATACTTCTCTATAAATAAGCACACTTATTCTAGAATATGTATATTTCTAATATTGGTGTGAATTCTCCTCTATAGTTTTTAATATTTTTAGTGTCTGAATTAAACATCAGAATATTTGTGTGAGGATCTCCCTGTGCCCTTTGACTATTTTGTTCCTCGTAGATTCAAACGAACAAACGATAACGTTTTTAATCAAATAAATTTATTATTGTATATTGACAATAATAATTTTTAATAAAAAAATATTTATTTGTTAGCACTAACCCTGTTATAGTTGCTGTTACACGGTTACAACAATAAATTTGTAAAAAAGAGAAATTGCCAATGGATGCCCCTCGTATGGCTGATCCAAGCAATGGATAACCCTCGTGTGGTGTATCTGAGCAATGGGTGACTCACTCGGGGGATGGATGACTCATTCGGGCAATGGGTGACGTGTGGATTATCCAAACAATAAGTAATTATTGGGAGAGATGGGTGAGGCTCCCGGGGTGGAGTGACAGCGATGGATGAGTCTCCCAGGGGTCACAACAGCGATGGATGAGTCTCTTAAGGGTCACAACAACGATGGATGAGTCTCCCGGGGGATCACGACAACGATGGATGAGTCCCTTGAGAGCAATGGATGAGTCTCTCGGGGGTCACGGCAGCGATGGGTGAGTCCCTTGAGAGCAATGGATGAGTCTCTCAGGCAGCGATGGGTAAGTCCCTTGAGAGCAATGGATGAGTCTCTCGGACAGCGATGGGTAAGTCCCTTGGCTAAGTTGAGAGCGATGGATGACCTGTTGGAAAGAAAATCGGTTAGGGGCGAGGGTGAGAATCCCCGTGTAGACCCTTTGATGCCTAAGTCAGTCCCTCGTAAAAGTGAAGTGCTTGAAGGCAAAGAGTAAGTACGAGAGTGAGAGGTTGCATACTGAATGAGAGAAAAAGACCCCTTATTTATAACAATGGGAGGGGCATCCATGTGTCGAGTGACCCGATTTTCTTGGCGGATATCTCGGAGGCGATTTTGACCGAGTCTTGCAGAGTTATCGGCGCAAGGGTGCATGGTTGAGAGCGTACACGAGCATACCCAGGTGAGCGCGTAAAGGCACGCAACAGGCACCCCCGAGTGACCTCCCTTGGGGGTGTGAGGCACCCCTGAGAGACCTCTCTCGGGGGTAGGCGGGTGAAGTGATTAGTGGTTAATTTTATAAAATTTTGTTATAATTATAATCCCCGTTTTGATTTTAAATTGGTTTAATTGAATAATTATGTGTAATATATATCTATATATAATATATTATAATAAACATGTAAATATAATATATATATATATTATAACATAATACATATACTCAATGGAGTACATACATGTAGCATCTATATAATATATAAGTATATAATATACCATATAATATATCATATAAATATATACATAATATATAATTTAATAACACTCAATTGCTTGCTTGTAGGCATGAAGAATGTGGGCTTGGAGACTTAAATTGGATGAAGAATGAAGAATTCAAACCCAACACATGCCCATTAAATTGAAAGCCCAAGGCCCAACACATGTTTAAGGCCCAGCTTGAGCAAGCTCATGGAAGACATCATCTGGAGAAGGCCAAGTATTTTTTTTAATTCTAATGAAGACCAAAAGCCCAATTGTAGAAATTTATTTTTTTTATTTTTAAATATTTATTTTATGAGTGCTTTATTAGGTATGTTTTTTAGCTAAAATCCATTTAACTTCATGAGTGCTTTATTAGATGTGTATTTTAGCTAAAATTCATTTAACTTTAGGTGTGTATTATACCTAAAATCCTTTTAACTTTAAGTGTGTGAGTGTCCATTAGATATAATTATGTCTAGTTGAATAATTGAAATTGTGTGGTTTGTATTGCATCTTGTGGGCTATAAATAGCTCACTTGATTGCATTTGTAAGGGTGATTATTATTCTTGAATCAAAACTTAGTTGTTTTCTTAGAATTATCTCTTTGAGAATTGTTTTTGTTCTCTCTTATTTTCTCTATTATTTTCTCTTGTGATCTTACTTTTTTTCTTTCTTCTTTTAAATTCTTATGTCATTTATTGTTACTTTATTATCCACCGCCTAAATGGTCGATTAATTTCTATCTTTAAATTTCTACAATTTTAATTCTTGTCTTTTAATTATCTACCGCCTAAATGGCCGGTTAGTTTCTGCTATTTTAATTCCTGTAATTTAAATTCTGTTATTTAAATTAAGTCATTTAAATTCCTATCAATTAACTTTTAAATGAAGATAAGTAGCTAAATCTAATCTTGGGTTAAGGCAATAACAGTGTTCAACGCCAATGATTCCCAAAGAAAGTTGCGCTTTAAATGAGTAACATTAATTTAAATTTCAGTATGAGTGTGTCTTAATTATTGAGTAATCACTAGGTTTGGATTGGAGCGTAAGCCTAACTTAGAGCTTTCATGTCACGCATGAGAGTTATTAGAACTGGAAATGCTATCATATCCAAACTCGAATGATTAATTTAGTTGTTTTGTGTATTAATTACAATTGAATTTATGGTAGTTGCTTAAATTAGAATCTGCATATCATGTATGAGGATTGCTTAAACTAGAACTATCATCATCTCTAATTGCATTTAATAACAAACCCTCATATCTAAAATTAAATTAATGTTGCTAATCTATTCTGCTAAAATTTGAGAATCAACGGGTTGGTGCTGAAATTGTCTTAACTCAAGTGCTATCCAATTTCATATCCTCACATTAAGCGTATATTTCAACTTCTGTCTTGCTTTATTTTCTAGTATCTGTTATCTAAAAAAAATCATAAAAAAATCTTATTATCAATTCATCCAAATACGTGTGCGTGTGTGTGATATTCTTTTTCTTTTTCTTTTGCAATAAATAAATATCTCAGTGGATGATCTAGACTCATCCAAAAAATATAAATTTAAATTTGGACTACAACTGCACTCGTACACTGACGAGTATAAACCTCTCACTTAAATAAAAAAAATAAAAGTTTTATTATATTTTTATTATATTTTAATTGCAGGGTGAGAGTACAGTCATGAAGCCCCCCTTTGTCTTTTCCATGCTGCCGCGTGGCAACGTGGGGGAAGGGCCCTTTCCTTGGCCCCTGGTCACGCTGCTGCGTGGCAGTGTGGGAATGGGGAGGGAAGCGGCTACTTTGGCTGCTTCCATGCTGCCAGGCCGCCACCTGGTTGCATGAAACAACCAGGCCACTTTGATGGGCTGCAACGTGGCCCTTTTACTTTTTTGGACTACTTATTTATTTATTTAATAGGCATAACAATAGTACTCACAAGGAAGGGGCTTTTTAACATTCAAATGTGAGATTCAAACTCAAACATAAACCTAAATATGTAGTAGTCTAAAAAACTTATTGTATTTTCAACGCGGGGTTGGTATCCATATTTGGGATGATCATCCTTGCGTGATCCGCGGTATTCGTGTACTCGATTACATCAGTTGAGGTAAATCGCAAATGTAAGGTTTTGCCTTACTGCACAGAACAAAGATCGAACTCACGACCCAATGAACTGACACCAACATATTACTTTTTTTATCTATGTCTTGGGGGCTGGTGCCCACACTTTCTCTATATGAAAGAGAAGCATTGTATATTCATTATACGGATTATTATATCATTATATAAATTAATATATCAAGAAATTAGAAAAAAGAAAAGAACACAATAAGGGTAACGTCATTCAAAAACACATGACACTCACTGTACATTCCATTACTATTTATGTGGGTAGTTATAGACCTCCTCTATACGTACCCCTCGCATATTAAACTCACACAAATTTCAAATTATACATTTGTCTAGAGACTTGCGTGATCACATAACCCTTTTGTTTTTTATGGACCTAGACTTGTAAAATTTAAGGGTTCGTTTACTTGTGGAGTATGTTTTTAATTTTCTATCTTTAGTTTCATCTTTATTTTTGGGTTTTCTTTTTTTTTTTTTTTACAAAAAATTAAAAAATATAAAAAAGGCATTCATTTTTATCAAATATGAAACCAATTTTAGTGTTAAGAGAAAACATATTCAAAATTAAGAAATTTTCTACTTGAAAACATTAATTAAAAATAAACTAAAGATATCCAACAATGGTGAAATAAGAAAGAATGTTGAAGAATTGTTGACAGAAGCTGAAGGGTTTGCGACGATTGGTGACGGTTGATGACTCCTAGGGGTGGTCGGTGACTCTCGGTAAAGGATCTACAATTATGGCGGCGAGAGACCTATGAATTTGAAGAGAAGAGGTCAATGGAGGAAGATGAGAGAATGACAACAGTTGGTTACGGTTGGCAACGGACGAAGATGGTGGATGTTGCAATTTTTTGAACATAATTTCTAATTTTCTAT
The DNA here is from genome assembly GCF_014633365.1 of Diospyros lotus. Lineage (NCBI taxonomy): Eukaryota > Viridiplantae > Streptophyta > Magnoliopsida > Ericales > Ebenaceae > Diospyros > Diospyros lotus. The sequence continues at coordinate 27,728,464 of NC_068351.1, read as the reverse complement.
GCATGTGAATTTTTTTTCTCAAAAACTATACTATTCTAATTTTCTGAAGTGAACAAGCCCTACCTTTTTTACCAACAATTTTTTCTCTTCTTTCGGCCTCAATATACATAAAAATAAATAGTTTTCTTTCTTTATTTGCCTCCAAATCAAAGAAAATAAAAACCCCAAGCTAACACACAAAACAAGGATTTCTGGAGCTGCCCTATGCCATATTTGAAATAATGTGACAATCTTAGATTTCACCCCTTTAAGATAAAATGACTGGTTAAAGTGATTTATATTTCCAAATATACTATTTTCACATTATTCTGGTAGCAATTTTAATTTTTGATGAATAATAGCATTGGAGCTGCAACATGCTGACATGGGACAAACAGAGGGTAGCAATAATGTGATGTGAAAATGGAGGAATACATGTGACAGACATAGCATGTTGTAGACTTGTAGTGCACTACAGCTCTGGCTAGCTAGCTAGCTGCAGTGACTTTACATAATTAAGAGGCAATGTTGTGGTTGAATGATTTAACAGCAAGAAGCAATTCTGGTAGGTTGGCTACGTGTTAATTGAAAATGGATCTCTGCGCATATCTACCAGCAAGCCTACCCTGTCCCTTATTTGGTCTCTTGTGAATAAGAAATGGCTTACATATATATCTGATTATCTTAGTTGATCGTTGGAGGATGGGTTGGTAACACCAATAAAACTATTCATTTGGCTCACTCATGAAGAAGGTAGGGATCTTTCAACATATGGTGACCCATTTGCCAAGCTCCTTTGGCATGGGTCTTTGAGAATCCTACCCTTTTTGCTTTTGCTAGAAAAACATTTAATCATTAAGAGAATCATATGATTATTTAAGAGAGAGTATAACCAGTAGTGAGATGAGATGAGATGAAATAGGAGGGTTTTTAATTTTTGTTCATTCGAAAACTATAATTTCTTTAGTTACTATATGGATTGAAGGTAAGTTTATTAAGAGGTGGAGCCACATTATTATTATTATTATTATTATTATTATTATTATGAGTGTGGTTTAACTGACTGATTGGATCCCAATAACATTTACTCAGGAGATAATTAAAGGTTAAGGATAAGAACTACTGTTTCTTAGCATCGAGTCTCACGGAAACAGTTGTGTACCATATATTTTGGAGCCAGGAAGTTATTAAGAGCACCAGCCATATTAAACAACTGAGGATAGAGAAGTGAAAACCCCAATTTCCCGCCTTGATTCTCCCACTTTCTTTCTCAACTCCGTTACAATTTTCGTGCCCAAAGTTATGTTAATCCTCTGGACAACTAAGAGTAGTGTACACCGTTCACTGACACTGGTCAATTCATTACATAATTGAGCATATATTGGCATACACGCATATGTATATATATATATATATATATCAAGTGGAGGAGACAGTAAAACCTGCAGAAACTTGCTTCTGAAGTTGAAAAGGTTTGTTCATATCCCATGAACCAGATTTTGCCTAACGTCCCCACCATCCACTTCTAAAGCCACTTTATTTCATCGCACTTCAGTTTCATCCACTCACTTCTCCTCTGGCCTTTTCTTCTCTTTTCTTGGGATTCTCCAAGTCAACTGCATTCCTTGGCTTCAATATATAAATATATATATATATATATATACATATAACAAGATTATATTGCCTGATGATGTGATTACTGGACATTTTGGTAATTGTAGTATGTTGTGATGAGGTTTTTTTTGGTTCCTTTTCAGTGTGTGTATGTAATTAATTAATTAGATGAAACCTTATATTTAATTATTTATGCATATTTTTTTAATGGAAAAATCTCATTCAAGATCCACAGTGACTGAATAATTGGTGGTGGGTGATTCTGTAAATGTAATATTTATATGGGATCTTCACACAATATGATCTCTAGTTTTCTACAATATAATTTATGTATAATTTTGATAAAGAAATGTAAAATGAGGTGAGATAGCAGTGATATTTTAATTTTAAATTAACCCTTTTCCCATTGATCAATAAACAATATGCTTTTGTTAAGAAGATTCTACTTATAACCATTAACTAAGACACCTTTTCTTGCTTTCCATAAGAAAACTCCATACGAATCTCAGTGCTCTCCAAATTATAGTTTCTTTCTTTGAAGAAATTTGTTATAGTGTCATCACACATGCATATATAAATATAGGAAGCCCAGAGCCCAAGGAAGTACACAAAGACAAAGAAGAGAGGGAGAGAGAGAGAGAGAGAGAGACGTCCGGCCGAGACCTCTCTCTGAGCTAATAGTTAGTTCACTACTGATCTCTCAGTGATCTCTTCTGATATAATTGTTTATAGTTTAGTTGTCTTGTGATTAAAGTAGCTAGGTGGGGGTGGTGATAATCATCAATTGATGGATCATCAATCTGAAGATGTTCTATCAGCTCCTTCAACACCTATGACACCAGGCACTCCTGGGGCTCCTCTCTACGGTGGGTTCAAGCAACAACCTAGTTCCAATAATCTTCTTAATCCCAGGAAACCATCCCTTCTCAACAGCTGCAAGTGTTTCACTGTTGAAGCTTGGTCCATGGAAGAAGGTGCCTTGCCTTCTGTCTCCTGTGCATTGCCTTCTCCTCCTGTTTCTCTTGCAAGAAAGGTCAGATACATATATATACACACACACGCACACACTTCATATAATGAAGAATTGGAGACTGACCCATTTTCATTTTGCTTGCTTCTGATGTGGGTTGGTGCCAAAAGAACACCATTGATGAACTTTAATTTCTCTGGCTTGCTCGCTTATAATTAATGAAGAATATTGGAGACTGACCCATTTTGATTTGATGACTTCGTTGCGATCCGTGACAAAATGAATTAAACCTGCAGGTGGGGGCAGAGTTCGTAGGCACCCTCATCTTGATATTTGCAGCCACAGCCACAGCCATTGTGAACCAGAAGACGCAGGGCTCTGAAACCCTTATAGGCCTTGCCGCCTCCACCGGCCTCGCCGCCATGACCGTCATCCTCTCCACCGGCCACATCTCCGGCGCTCACCTCAACCCCGCCGTCACCATTGCCTTTGCCGCCCTCAAACACTTCCCATGGAAACACGTACGTAATTAAACCCCGCAATTCTAATTAAATCTTCTTTTTCTTTTCGAATGTTATGTAAGCTGTGTCATCGATCATAATTTAGTTATGATAACATACTGTTGGTGATGAAGATGATTTGCAGGTGCCAGCCTACATTGGAGCGCAAGTGGTGGCATCTCTATGCGCAGCATTTGCGCTGGAGGGAATCTTCCACCCGATAATGGGTGGTGGAGTGACAGTCCCGGCGGGCGGCCACCTGCAGGCGTTTGCTTTGGAGTTCATCATCAGCTTCAACCTCATGTTCGTTGTCACTGCTGTGGCCACCGACACCAGAGCTGTAAGCATTTTATTCTGATTCTCCTACCAACAGACCACTTTTTCTCTTCTCTGCATGCTTGCGTAGGCAGTACATTTGTCCTTTGTATTTGTTTATTTGTTCAATTGAGGAATCCAACCAGAGAGTGAAAGATGCGAGATGTTTGGCCCACTGGGATTCAATGAATAGTGCACCTCACATCAAGGAAATATTATTATTATTATTAATTTTAGGTCAGGTCATGAAGGGAACAGTATTTAGGGTAGATGTAGATCTCTTATGAATCGTGATTTGGGTCATTTCAATATACATATCTTATAATGTAATTAAATGATTTGAGTGCTGATTCTTTTTATTTCGTTTTAGAGAATTTAAACTATAAAAAATAAAAAAATAAAAAATAAATTATAAGACTCAAACTACTAAGACTTAGTTGAGGGGATTGTTTAAAAAAATAACAAATTATAGGATTCTAAAAGATCAAATGGGGGTGTGTAAAAATGTTCTCACTCATAAGATACAATTTAAAATCAAATATTTAACTCAACTATTTAGATTGTGAATACATATATTATACTCTATTAATTTTAGAATGGAAAATCTAGGAATTTATTTTAATTAAATAGGATGATGCTAATAAAAAGGAGAGAATTCATCTAGAGTTTTGACTAGGAACATGTGTCAATCTTTTATATATTCAAACCATTATAAAATTACGACCCACTAAAGTACCTTATGTTTTTAAAATTATCATTGTCGCATCAATGAGTTTTGGAAATTTTTACCCATATCCGATCGTTACATTTTGAGATTATGAGCCACTGTGGTGTTTCTGTTCTTATTCTATAGCTATCATCATTAATGAGCTGCATATATGATTCTGGTTATATCACTGTGATGTTTAATTGAGTAAATCGAAGTAACAAATAGAAGTTAAAAAAAAAAAGTAATATATACTTTACAGCTACAAAATTTAGATGCTTTAATTCAAATATAACTTGGTCTCATAGTTTAGTGGAAATTTTCATTTCGAAACAATAATAATCTCTAAGTGGCAGATTACCCCACAGATGGAACACTCTCATCATGAATTAGTTTACCAAGTTGAGTATTTAAATATTTGATGGAGGAATAAAAAATTTACTGTGTCACAACCAAATTGTACATTTGGGCGGGGAAACTTCTACATCTAATCCAAATTTCATAAACTTTTGTTGCAGCAAAAGAGTTTTTGAGTTAAATTTGAGCAACAAAAGTAATAGAAGAACTACGCTTCTTGTATGTGTTTGTGAGTGCAACTGAGCAAATCACATAGTTTAGTGGAAGGAGAGGACAATCACATAAAACTTTGTTAAGAGAACACTCTTAGACATGGTACCTGTCTTGCAAAAAACGCAACCGTGAATTAAAATGGCTCAAGAGTCTAGATATTGGATTATGTAGTTGACTTGACATAATTATAAGCCTTAAAAGTCTTGAATTATGTAAGTCGATCAATAAAATAAGATTAAGACTTAAAATTCTTGTTGCATAATATATCTCTTCACATTTGCAGGTGGGAGAACTGGCAGGAATTGCAGTGGGAGCAACTGTCATGCTCAACATACTCATCGCGGGGTAATTTTAACGAACTGATGAGAGTTCTTGGAATTCTTAGCACATTTGATCTCTGCAAATAGGACATAGTTTTACAATTGTGTAGAACACCTTAAGCTGTAACTTCTTACTCTTTAAGCCTCATCCCTTTCTGTTCTGATGATGCAGGGAGACCACGGGAGCTTCGATGAACCCTGTGAGAACTCTGGGACCAGCCGTAGCTGCAAACAACTTCGAAGCCATATGGGTCTACCTCACTGCTCCCATCCTCGGGGCACTGGCAGGGGCTGGTGTTTATACCGCCGTGAAGCTGCCTGAGGAAGACAGCAACAGTCATGACAAGCCCTCAAGTTCACTCAGTTTCAGAAGATGATCAGTTCGCAACATCATCGATTCTGCATTAATAAGTTCAGATGTCCGGTTAAGATATGAAAATGTGAATGAATAAAGTACAAGTCAACAAGGGCAGAGGCAAATCCAGAATGGAGGTCAGTGTAGATGCATATAGTATAAGAATAAAACTAAAAACATGTCACCTTTGTATTTATCAAACATACATATCATGGTTGAGGTTTAAATGCTTGAGGGGATGAAAATAGAAAAGAAAAAAGAAAAAACTAATATGAAGATTGGTGGTTAGTCACAGCCTGGGAGCAGATTTCAGAACTGGATGAAATTAGTCAGTGTTGGATCATATCGGGGATCTTAATGTAGAATATTTTTATTTATTTCCTTTCTGTGGTCATGTAACATATCCTGTACTATGTGATGAATTAGTGAACGGGTCACCTATTTACAATGAATGTAGCTGCAGTTTCCTCCCTTTTTGTTTTCTTCTCAATGTTCTAGTTGTTGTTCGAATATATAATAATAGATTTATTCATTAGGATTGTCATCTTCAAATTGCTTAAAATCTGCAAGTAAGACATTGTTGAGTTTGCTATTAGAATGTTTTGATGATGAATGTTTTATGCCAAAACTTTAATATTCTCATATGTCATGTTGAGCTTGTTTCGATAGATTGATATATGTGAAAATTATTTTATCTTTTAGAATGTGTTAAATTCTCATATTTTTTAAGGAGATGTTAAGCTTGTGTTAATAATCTTAATATGTTTTATTTGTGATTAAGCTTGTTTTGTTCCTTATCTATCAATATGCTTAATATGCTAATAAGTTTTTAGGATTTCAAGGGATATTCTATATATCCATATTGCATAAGTATCTTATGAAGTTTATGGTTCTTAAGGTAAACTTAGGTTTAAGCTTGTTGTCTTAAGTGATCAATATTTATGTTGTGATTCAAATAGTGTGGGTCATATCAAGTTCTTGTAGTAAATAATCATACATTGTCTATTTGATATTTAATATCAAATTTTTAAAGTTCTCAATGTTACGATAATTTTAAGAACGAACACTTGAAGACTTGTCGTTTGGATGTTTGTTGCTTGATAAGCAAAATCATTCAAGTATTTGAAAGAATTTAGAGTTTCTTGAATTCAATAGTATTTGATCAAGCTGTTGTAATTTAATAAATAAGCTAAGTAGAATGAATATGATCCTAAGAAATGAAATCTTCTAGTTGAGTAACATATATTGTGCTTGACGTATTTGTAATCTTCTATATATATGTTCTGTCTCAGTTAAGTAGCAACTAAGCTATTTAACTTATGTGTGTTTTATGTATGTGTATTTGATAAAGTATATGTGAATGAATAGTTATTTGAATAATTGTATTTCTATGGAATATGTCATGTTATGTGCTAAATATAATGATCTTCCTTTGATAAAGAAAGAAATATTTTTAGTTGAATATCAAGTAATGTACTCAATTTATTATTCCTTGAAAATCTAGTAAAATTTCATGATATGAGAATATCTCAATATTTTGTTCTATTAAAATTTTCTATGAAACCAAGTGAATGTGATTAGAAAGTTAGTTTTAATTAACTCTCACAAACCATACTTGTATATTAAATATCTTAAATATTTGAACTTAATGTTTATGTTAAGTTATATGTTAGGTGTTGATGAAAAAATTATTTTGATATTTAAAGCAATATATTAAAGATGATTGTTGATAGAATTTTAATCAAGTAAGGCTTAAATCCAATTGAGTGTATTAAAGTTTTAATCGAATATAAATTTCATGTTACTCAAGTAATCTTTTAATCTAGGCACTATGAGTATTTGATCTCATCATTTTTAATCAAGTATAGATCCTATAAGCCAATTAAGTATTACATATAATCGATTACAAATTATAATATATTCGGATAAGTATGAGATTGTACTTGAATAAATATACTTTTGTACTGGAGTAGATCTTGCAAGTTACTGCTAGATCAAAAGTAATCATATTTATAATCATGTGAACATCTTTGTATACTCGAGTAAATTCAGTTTATAATTGAGTAAATTGATGTTTTACTTTTGTATTTAGTTTTGATGATGAAAAATATCAAATAATTTTATACTCTAAATCAAAATATATGATTTAGAAACAAAAATCAATTTCAAGTGCTTTGTTAAAATAAAAACTAAATTATCTATGATTTTTTATATTAGTTGGAGATTAGCAAAAACAAGTTTTAAGATTTAAAAGAATCTCCTAGATGATTTTTACAAATTGGTTTTGAATCATTAGATAAATGAAACAAAATGTTTCAAAGGCAAACGACGATGTTGTTGAGCCCAATTGGTCAAATCAACCTATTTTTGATATAATTTATGGTGGAAAATATATTTTAAGTATTATAGTATTTTGTGTATCAAAATGAAGTAAAAAATATTATTTTTCTAAGTCTGAAAAATTAATACATTATAAGGAGACATATAAGAAAATGGTTTCATTTTGAAAAACTATATTCCGGTATTTTAATAGCTAATATTTATTATTGTTAAAATAATTTTTAATAAATTTTTCAAGAAATATAAAATATGTATTTTAAGGGTGGTAAAATTGTTAAATCCCGAATTTGTACTAAAATTAAAATTTAATTTTTTTATTGTTATAGATTTAAATTTTTTAGATATTTTTATTGAAACTAAATGAGGGGTACTTTCTTATTTACATGTATATATTAAAGTAAATGAAAAATAAAATATAAATTAAAAAAAATATAGACATTTATGTAAATATGTTGTAATATATACATGCTATGGATTGTAATTTTTCTTCATTTGTTAACAAAACCTCTTCAATTTGTTGACTATGTGCTATGAATCTATCGACTATGTCTTACATCTGTCGACTACCAGTGTTCAAGAAATTGAATCTATCGATAGAAATTCTTGTTTCTGTCGACTAACAGTGAGCCATTTTACTCGCTTCTTTTTGTCAATCTCATTCTATCAACTAAGGTATGAATTTTGTCGACTAACAGTGTGTATACATTTATATGATGCTTCATTGGCCTCAATCTGTAGACTAAGCTTTCCATTTTATCGATTAACAAAATTAATAAATTCATTCTGTCGACTAAGTGTATTAATCTGTCAACTATGTCTTGTTTTGTTACTTGATTCTGTCAATTAACTCTTTTTGCAGAAAGCCATAACAACTAATTTTTCTTGAATCTTTTAGGATGCTTATAAATACTATTAGTTAGAGGAAAAATACATTCAGCCATTTATTGATAGCCATCATCTGCTTTTATACAAATCATATCTAGAAAAAATCAAAATAAATTCCAACTAACCTTCCTTAAAATTTGAAAGAACCCTATCCATAATCTTCTATAACTAATATCCCTTAGTTTAAATTTATTCAAAAGAAAATCAAACAAACCTTCAACTAACATTCCTTAAAAATAGGAAAAAATAATTGACTAAGTAAAAACTCATTTCATTAACACTCCTCCTTGAGTTTTTTCTGCAAGACTACTAATTGTGCCCTTAAATCTTCAAACCTTGACTTTTGTTATTCTTTAGTCATAATATTAGCAAGTTGTCCCTCTGAACTCCAATGCTCTAATTTGATTTCCTTATTTTGCTCAGCTTGCCTTAAAGCATGAAACTTCACCTTAATATGTTTGGACTTGCCATGAAGAACCGAATTTTGAGCCATAGAAATTGTAGACTTGTTGTCAACCTTAATAACAGTAGCTTTTTTTACATCCATCTCCAGATCAACCATTATTTTCCTCAGCCAAATAGCCTGATTTGCAACACTTGCTATTGCTACATATTCTGCCTTAGCAGAAGATTGTGCAACCACATCTTGTTTTTTTGAATTCCATGAAAATACACCTGATCCCAATGAAAATACATAACCAGATGTACTCTATATCATCAATACTCCCTGCTCAGTCATTGTCAAAGTACCCTTGAAGCATGTAATTTTCTGTTGAACTATACCAAATACCATAATCTGCACTTCCTTAATGTATCTCAATGCCTGTTTTGCAACTCCCAAGTGAACTTGGCTCGGAGACTGCATAAATCTTAATAACAAGCTCACTGTATACATTAAGTCAGGCCTGGTAGCTATCAAATACAACAAGCTACCAATCAAACTCCTGTAAACAGTAGGATTAGCTGTCTCTCTATCTTCTTCCTTAAATAACTTCTCATTGTGCACCAATGGAGTAGCAACAGCTTTGCATCCTTCCATTTTGAATATTTTAAGAAGATCACGGGCATATTTTTCCTATGAAATGAAAATTCCAGTTGAACTTTGAAGAATTTCCATCCCTAGAAAATATTTCATCTCACCCAAATCTGACATCTCAAATTTTTTTTCCATCGCACCCTTAAATTCTTTTAACATCAATTCATCATTTCCCGTTACCAATAAATCATCAACATAAAGTGATACAACTAGCAGATTTTCCTTCTCCACCTTTCTAACATATAATGTAGCTTCATTTTCACTCCTCCTAAAACCACAATGAGTGAGATGAGCATCTATCTTGTTGTACCAAGCCCTAGATGCTTGTTTCAGCCCATACAATGCTTTATGAAGCTTGTATACCATTTCTTCTATGTTAAAAACTTCATAATCCTCAGGTTGCTTTACAAAGATCTCCTCTTGCAATTCACCATTTAAAAAAACCGACTTTACATCACGGTGAAAAATCTTCCATTTCAATTTAGCTGCTAAAGCCACTAAAAACCTTATTGTGTCATGCCTAGCAACCAGTGCAAAAGTGTCACTAAAATCAATTCCAAGCTATTGGGTATACCCCTTAAAAACTAACCTTCCCTTCAGCTTGTTCACTGAGCCATCTGGATTTACTTTAGTTTTATAAATCCATTTTATCCCTATCACATTTCTTTTCTTTGTTATTTTGACTACTTTCCATGTTTTATTCTTTTCAATCATTGTCATTTCTTCATTCATAACTTGAATCCACCCTTTTGATCTTTCAGCTCGAGTGTAAGAAGTTGGGTCAGGAAATACAGCATTACACTTCTCATATATTTCAGCTATAGATCTGGTTCTTCTTCTAGATAACTCATCTGAATCTTCACTTGAATTTTCATCTTGGCTCACCACTTCAAAATCTGAATTTTCAACTTCAGTATTGGCAGTTGGAGATACTGAAGTATCTGATTGTGGTGCATGCTGCCCAACTACCATTTTCTCCCAATTCCAATAAGAATTTTCATCAAGGACTACATTTCTGCTGATGGTGATCTTTTGAGTTTGCAAGTTATAAAGCCTATAACCTTTAGCTTGTGGAGCATAACCCCAGAACACTCCCAATTCTGACTTCTGATCCAACTTACTTCTTTTGACAGTAGGTATGTGTATATAGCATATGGAGCTAAAAACTCTCAAATGCTTTGCCAAATGTCGTACACCATTCCAAGCCTCTATTGGTATTTTACCATCGATTGTTAATGTAGGTAATCTATTCAGCAAATAAACTACACAATAGATTGCTTCTGCCCAAAACTTTTGAGGTTGCCCTTTTTCATATAACATGCACCTCACCATTTCAATCACTGTCCTATTTTTCCTCTCCGACACACCATTCTGCTCAAGAGTGTACCCTATAGTCAATTGATGATTAATTCCCAAATCATCACAATATTTTATAAACTCATTTTAATTATATTCCATGCCATTATCCGACCTCAAGATCTTTAGTTTACTTCCACTCTGTGCTTGCTTCTGCCATTACTCTGAATTTTTTGAACACAGATAATACTTTTGACTTGTGACTCACAAAGTATACCCATGTCATTCTAGTTAGGTCATCAATAAACAACACAAAATACCTGTTCTTACTCAAGGATTTAGTTTTCATAGGCCCGCAAACATCTAAGTGTATTAATTCAAGCTTTTCCTTGGCCTTCCATGTAGAACTAGTAGGAAATGGCTCCTTATGCTGCTTTCCCATTTGACAAGAGCCACAAACAGCAGTAGGAATTAAGATTTCAGGCAAATCCTTAGTTAAGCCTTGATTGTGCAATTTGGTGAGTGTAGTAAAGTTAAAATGCCCATATCTTTTATGTCATAACCATGACTCATCATCTTTCACAAAATTAACTCGTTCACCAACAAAATTCCAATTCAAAGGCAAAATTTTATCAACCATAGGCAATTCAGCAATCAACACATCATCAGAATCATAAATAAAGCAACATTTGTCCTTAAATGTCAGTGAATAGTTATTTTGAAGCATTTGGGCAACACTTAGTAAATTTTGGGCTAGGCATGGAATATAGAAAACATCATGTATGTATTTGGTACCTTCTTTTGTTTGCACAGTCACTGAACCCTTTCCTTGAGCTTCAACCACATCATCGTTGCCTAGTTTCACCTTGGTCTTAACAATTTTATCCAGCTGGTTGAAGAGTTTTTCATCCCTTGACATGTGACTTGTACAACCACTGTCAATGAACCAAATTTGCTTTCCTACTATTTGTGAGCTTTGAGACACCATGAACAAGCTGGCTTTAGGCTCTTCTTCTTCTTCTTCTTCTTCTGTATAGTTAGCTTTCTGAAATGGTTTTTCTTGGCCCTGGTTTTGCTGGACTCTGTAATTCTTTTCTATATGATGCATTTTCTTACAAAATCTACATTGGATAGGTGGCTTGTCCTTAAACCAGCAATATTTTTCTAAATGATTCGTCCTTTGACAAAACCTGCAAGGAGGAAACTTTCCTTTGTTCGTAGACTCTTTTGAACTAGAAATTTCCTTTTCTTTACCTGACTTGTCACCAGAATATTTCTTCCACTCCTTCTTATATTGCCTTCCTTTTTGCTTGGCTTGAAATGCCCCTTCAGTCACCTCTCCATCCCTTATAATTGATCTTTGATCTTAAGTTTGTAATTTGCTTATCAATTCAGCAACTGTCAATGTCTTAAGGTCACAAGCTTCTTCTATTGCTGAAATTTTGGACTCAAACTTTGCAGGTAAGCTTATCATCATTTTCTCTACCACTCTTTCATCAGGAAATGCACCTAGCAATCTTATCTTGTTCACAAGCTCAAGAACCTTGGATGAGTAATCTTTGACTGATTCTTCATCCTTAATTTTCAACATTTCAAACTCATTTTTAAGTGTTAAGAGTTAGACAGTCTTCACCCTATCACTGCCTTCAAACTCTTCCTTCAATTTTTGCCACACATCCTTAGGTGTCTCACATGCCATTATCCTAGTGAAGATCACATCTGAAAGTGCAAAATGAATGCAGGTAAGAGCCCTTGGTTTTCTTGCCTTAAGCTCCTCATGAGCCCTCATTTGTGCTAACATTAGATTAGGACCAAGTGCAAGCTCCTCATGAGCCCTCATCTATGCCAACATTGGATTAGGACCAAGTGCAAGAGGATCAGCTCCATCTTCAACTACATCCCATAAGCTTAAAGCCTTTATATAAGCCTTCATTTTTATCACCTATATGTGATAATTTCCCCCCGTAAATAGAGAAGGACCTATAGCTGGTAAACTAGTAGAAGCCATTGAGCACTCACCCTCTCACAAATCCCTCAAGAAGTACAGCTTTGATACCATATATTAGTTAGAGAAAAAATACCTTCATCCTTTTATTAATAGCCATCCTCTGCTTTTATACAAATCATATCTAGAAAAAATCAAAACAAATTCCAACTAACCTTCCTTAAAATCTAGAAGAACCCTATTTATAATCTTCTATAACTAATATCCCTTAGTTTAAATTTATTCAAAAGAAAATCAAACAACCTTCAACTAACATTCCTTAAAAATAGGAAAAACAATTGACTAAGTAAAAACTCATTTCATTAACAAATACAACTCAATGATGGTCAAGAAAAGACTAATGGATGAGAACGAGTTGATCTAAAGATTACAAATCATTTTATTCGAGCTTACAAGAGTTTGTGCTCTCAATGTTGTATTTTTCTCTCCAAGATTTCGTTCTATCTTAGTAAATTTATTCTTAAGCCTTATTTTCATTTTGAGAAAACTTGTAACTAAGAGTGTTAACTCTTAACTTCTCTCTTACATTTGTATTATTCTTATTTTCTTAGCTTATTGTGTTAGAGGACTTATTCTTTGAAATAAGGGGTTGTAATACCTAGCTAAGTGCTAAAGAGCTTGCTTGTATAAACAAGAGGTTTGTAATTTTCTAGTTTTGGACTAAAGGGCCTACTTGAAGGTTTTAGTGGATTGATTGAAAAATCCTTAGTGAAGAACTAAAGTAGTGGACTAGACTTGATTAAGCCGAACCACTATAAATCTTTGTGTTCTCTTGTGCTTGTATTTTTTTATTTTTATCTTTCCAAGCATTTGTTTATTTCTCACTTGATTCACATATTTATCTTTCTTGATTTACATTTGTCATTTTATATGTTTTATGTTTTAAATCACTAAAACCTCAATTTATATCAAAAGTTTTTCAAGTTCTATCAAGTTCTTAAATTACCCAATTCACGCCCCCTTTTGGGTTTGTGCCATAGGATTTCAAACCTATCATAAATGTCTATTTATACTCGGCTAAACTCATCTTTTGTAATCATGTAAGAGTTAATGTTGAATCGATTTCAATTTAATTCGCTCGAGTAAGTGCTAAAAGTAATTGAGTATTATTCTCTTATAATCGAGTATTTTTCCTTTATAATCGACTAAAAGTTTATGTATAATCGACAAAATTTGATTTGTAATCAAGTAATTAATTCATGTTATAATACCCTGTATTTCCAAAGATTTCCACGAACGAATTTGAAATACCAAAAAATTGACTTGAGAGGGCAATAAGTTGCCAAATCAACTATAGGGAGTATCCTGGATCTTAGGTATCTAAGGAAAAAGGTATGTGATCGATGGGTGTCTCAAGACGAGATTTATGACGCCGAAAGAAATCAAATCAAAGATGATTTTTGGTACAGCTATGAGTCAGCTTGAAAAAAAATCGAATGATAGTAAGGAATTTTTGGGAAGTCAATAGAACCTTAAAAAAGTTCATATTTTGCATAAGAAACAACCCTTAAGTGGTTTCGACATGAAATAAAAAGGTTCATGATCAAAACATGCATTCGGGCCTAAGTATAATTTTTAATTCTAGTTGAAAAGGGGTTAAAAATGATATTTTTCTAAATTTGTTAGGTCAATTGAGAGGCATGAGACTTAGGGGTGCAAGTGGTAAAATATCAAAGCTTGATGACTTGAAATGAGGGCCAAAATGACATTTGGAAGAAGCTTGGGGTGGAAGTGTAATTTACGAAACTGTTGTAGTAAGTGGCCACCGACCTACCACCGCATGTAGAGCCAAATCCGACAATGGGATGACCGGATCTTGCAAGGGTATGGCTATCACTGGCCTAGGAAGCTTAAAGGCGAAGTAATGGCTGTGATTGGCTAAGGGATGGCCAGATTTTGCCTATAAATAGGTCAAGGGTTTCGATATTTTTAGAGTGACAAATTTGAGCATTTGAGAGTGATTTGAAGGAATTAGATAAGGGGCTTATGTTCTTGGAGTGTTGAGCATCTTTTTTGGAAATTTTGATGAGTTCTCGTGATGGTTAATTTAAGGGTGTTTTGAGGGGTGGCCAAAAAAACGAAGCTTCACTAGAGGCGAGCTTTCGGGCAGGCTTTTGAGAGGTTTTTGGCCATTGTTTCAGACATCCAAGGGTGCCAATGAAATCGACTTGAGGTGTAAAGCAAGGAGGGTGAAGAAAATCATCGATCGAAGCAATTTCAGGTAGCTGGTGGCGAAAGGTTCGCTTGAAAAGACAATGCGTGTGCAGTACACACGTGGACTTTATGCGCAACACACGTACCTAGCACATGAAGGCATGTGACGTACGGTTTAAATTCAGAATTTATTTTATTATTTTTATAAAATTAATTTATGATTAATAGCGGAGAAAAATTGAAAGAAAAACCTCGAAAAGGTATTTATTTTGGGATTTTTGAAGAGAAAATAAAGGAAAATTATGGTAAAAAAATAGATATTGATATTCCTTTGAATGAATATGATGGTTAGGGATCGTTAAGACTCAAATTTGAGAACTATTAGAAGCTTAGCACGAGAATCAAGGTTGGGCGCAAATTTCGAGAAATTATCGAATTAAGTTCAGGGTGAGACTCTTGTACGTAAACTCCTGTTGTTCTCTTACATGAAATCATGTTGCATATCTGAAATATGTTTTCTTGAAAAATATATGTTGTTGGTTTTGAAACTGTTGCATTCATAAAGTTCGTGTGGCTATACTATTGTACTTATCTGTTGTTGCCCAAATACAAAAGTCTGGATATCCCCCGACAGGCATTATGCATGTGTTGCGAGAAAGCTCTCGTAAGGGAGACCATGTGAGCCTAAGGGACAATGGATGTGGTGTTTGCATGAGTTCTATGAGGTTGGGACGAGGTAACATGGTTAGGGACCTCTTGAGAGGCGCTAGAATGTGTTATTGAGAAAACTCTCGTTAGAGGAGGCTGACATGTTCACGACCCACTTCGGAATAGTTCTTATTGTTTCCTCATACATTTTATATGTGTTCATGCATATATATAAACTGTTTTGGAGTTCTCACTAAAAGATTCATCTTTTAAATGAACTGTGTCTCTAGAATATTCAAACGTTTCAAGTTTGACAAGTGGTTATAAGAGAAATGAGATAGTTGAATAATAACCTTATTTTGCTATATGTAGCATATTTTAGTCTTTAATTATGTACGAGGAATTTAGCTGATGACTAGAACCTATGCAAACCTTAGTATATTTTCAGTCATGTTTGGGACATGCAGTTAATGCTTACGAGAGATGATGTTCATATAATATATTTTGTAGACATCTTGAACGGTTTCTTATATAATAAATAAAACATTATGATTATGAACCATATCAGGTTCGATCTGACTTTTGCATTTGTAATACCATCACCTATCTTAGTTATTAAGTTAGATAGGCTGAGAAGATGAAATTGAGATTTATGAAAATTGTGTGATTGTATGTTAGTGGTTGTGGTGTAAAAAAATATATATATTCCCAAAATCCTAAATTATTTAACACTCGAAAAATTTGGGGTGTTACACGTCTCTACAGCAGATTTGTAATCAATTACAAAAGTTTTGTAATTAAGTAAACTTAAAAATTAGTTTATTATAAACTGTTAATACTCGAGTACAGATAAAACTTAGTCAATTACAAACTTTTTTTACTCGAGTACAGATAAAACTTAGTCGATTACAAACTTTTTTTACTCGAGTAAAAATGTGCTAAAATTCAAAATTATAACCATTGAACTACTCGTTAAAATAGTCATTGCAAGTGCATTTAATGTACAATTTTTAACCATTAAGGCTCTAAAATTGCTCTAAATTTTTCCTCATTCTTCTATCTTGATTTTTGAATATTCTAATCATTATTTTGAGAAAAGAGAAATCTATTTTTCTGTAGATATCATATCTTATAGAAAGTACAAAATGAGAAGATGATGAAGAAACTAATTGCTATTTGAATTCATTCTATTACTGCCTTAAGCTAAAAAGATATCTCAACTTTTCATCTTCTATCAAAAAAAAAAAAAAAAAGAAGAAGAAAGAGTTCTTATCTTCTTATCCTTCTAATCTATCTTTACTTTGTGAGAAGCTATCTTCCTTGTTGAGTGATACATTATAAAAGCATAAAAAAAACATTTGTAAAAGGTTTCAACTAATTCTTACAAAAACTATGTATTATGTTACAATTGATCCATAAAAAAGTTGAGGCTATAATTGATTATACAAAAACCTATAGTGGATTATTGAAATCTTTGGTGAGAAGCCAAGCGAGTGGAGTAAGTTAGTTGAGCCAAACCTCTATAAAATTTGTGTATTGCATTATTCCCAACATTCAAAGTTTATGGTCAGCTATATAATTTGATCCTATATATCTCATTTTATTTCTAGTCATATTTGTATCATAATTTCTTCAAGCAACAAGAGTTAAAGTTTTCAATAAACTCCTTTATAACTATCTTTCAAAGGTTGCAAAAGATCAAACGGTTTTCCTTAAATAAAAAATCTTTAATCTCAAAAAAATTTTAAAACTCTCAATTCACTTGTCTCTTGGGTTTATACTTTTCTTAGAGGTATCTCTGCACAAACATTTGATACTTAATCTAGGCATTTGAATTTGTTGAAGACTTGGATATAGTATTGAAATCAATATTAGAGGAGTATCCTTTTTAAAATGAGAGCTCATCTATTTATAAAGAAGCGTGAGGGTTCATGATAAACATTCATGATATTCCGATATCAACTTTACAAAATTAGTTATTGATATTCTAGAACTAGTTTACAATTTTTAAGAGACTAGAGTCTTCCCAAGACTATTAGAAATCGTATAGCAATGACACCACACCAAGAGGGGAGAGAATTGGTTGATTAACAAATTTAAAACTTTTTGAAAGGTTTTGAAAACTAAATAAGAAAACAATGAAGCCATGCCTAATCCACTACCTTAACTCTTCACTAAAGATTTTCAAATTAATCCATTAAATCTCCTACCAAACCCAGTAGGTCCTTTAGCTTAAATCACTAAGAATTACAACCTTTTACCAACACCTGGTAGGCCCTTAGCTTACAAACTAGGAAATACAAGAACTATATAGAAAAGAGAGTATAAGAGATAAATTCCTTAATTACAAGATCTCTCGATAATAAACACAAGTCTTGAACAAAATGACACAAATGATAATCAAAGCCTTTTGAGAGAAAAATGAAAGCATAAGTATAATGGAGAAATAAAAATACAAATATTAGCTCAAATGAATTTATTCTTGCTTCTTAATTGTCTTAAGAACATTTTTGAATAGTATTTATAGGCATCCCAAGAGTTTCAAAAGAAATTAATCATTTTTATAACCATTACTATTCACAACTGTCGAATTTACTATTTATAACGGTCGAATTTACTGTTCACAACGGTCGAATTACTGTTCACCGTTACTGTTCTCTGTTCACTATTCACTATAGCAAACGGTAAAAAAATTTTAAATAAAGTTTTGCATATTTTTATCAAATAAAACATAATATTCCAAATGTCATAAAAAAATTATTAAAAGATTTTTGACATTAAATTGCATGATCAAATTGATTTTCATTTTGGTGCTTAATAGAACATATAAAAATAATTTAGAGCACCAAATTAATAACCATTAACAAAATAATTTCATCATCAAAATGCAATTATTTTTTATCATCAAAACTAAATCAAATGCAAAACATCAAAGACTGCTCATTATCTCTAGGAGACATGGTTTCCTAGAGCAATATTATTATGGTTAGGTCTAAGAATTTGACTAGAGATGCCTCTCCTCCTAAACTGAATAGAATCCTTGGGAGAGCTTCTTATTTTGGAGTGAGGAACCCTGTGAGAATTATGTTGTCATTTTCTTTTCCTCCATATTATGAGATGAGATTACCTTTATGCGCTCACGCTTGGGGGTAGGGGGGAAGATGTATAACTCTTGTTGGAGACAGATTTATAGGTCCTCACAAGGTGTCCTTGGCAGCAGGCCTTAGGTTTCCCTTTTCAAATTTTAGTCTTAAATTTTTACAGGCTTTTCATCCTATATCGGGTTAGATCCATCCTAATAAGTTGTTATTACTAGTTGCTTTCTAGATTTTATGTGAGTAGAGAGGGGTAATGGCATATCTTGAGCTTTTTAGTTGCTTTTATAAACTTAGAGGGGTGGAACGTGATAATTTTTACCCTTTTCAATGAGTGCTCGGCGTGGAGAAACTGTTCTTGGACCTCCCAAGTAAGATTGATAGATTTGAGAATTAGTGGTTTGTGTTGAAGTTTTCCTATGATTTTGTTGCTCCTCGTTAATAGTGATGGGACGTTAATCGTGAGGAAAACACGATTAAATATCCTCGTTTTATGATTAACTGTGTTGTTTAGAGTGCTGCAATACAACATTAAGTTGCTTTGGGACCAATCTATCTATGTGATATCATGTTGAAGGACAATATTACTACTATGGGTTGGGTATAATGGCCCGTAAATGGGTCTAGGTAATGTGGCCTTATAATATGTGTATCATAGTTGGCAATATTTGAACTAAATGTTGGAATTATTTTATGAGTTTGAAATGCTTATAATGAATGGGATTTTGTGTATGGGAAGGCAAGATAAAAACTTTGTGGGATTAGCTAGGGAAGAGGTTGAAATTCTAAGCAGGTTGAAATTCTAAGCAATTATGTGAAAGTGAATTGTTGAGAAGTTATAAGTGTAGGTGTGATTGTTGAAAATTCAAAGGCAATGAAACTTTGAAAAGTCAAATGGGAAAGAGTGGAAAAGTCAAGAGGAAAGGAGTTGAAAAGTCAAAATTTATGCCTTGAATTAGAATGGATTGTTGTCCATGCGTTAGTGGGTATAAATGAAATTGTAAGAGGGTAATTTGAGAATGGGCAAAGAGAAAGAAAAAGGAAATGGAAATGAGAAAAAGAAGAAGAATATATACATATATAAGAAAGAGGAGGAAAACTCTCATTTCTCTCTTCTCCTTTCCTTTATCTCCTTCTCCTCTTTGTCTTCTTCTTATTCTTCTTTTTCTTCTCTCTATTGCTTCTCTTAGATTTGAAGCTTTTGGGAGTGAAGTTGGTGGTTCTAGCAACTTTAGTCCTCATTTCAACCATCAAGAAATTCAAAGGCAAGCTCCTTCTTCATCTTTCTTCTTTTGGTGCAAGTGTATTTGTATCTTTTGTATGGTAAACTTCTTCCTTTAGCTCCATTCTTCTTGTTATCTCTATTGCTTCTCTTGGATTTAAAGCTTTTGGAAGTGAAGTTGGTGATTCTAGCAACTTTGGTCCTCATTTCAACCATCAAGAAATTCAGAGGCAAGTTCCTTCTTCATCTTTTGGTGCAAGTGTATTTGTATCTTTTGTATGGTAAACTTTTTCCTTGAGCTCCGTTGAGGTAAGATTTGATTCTCTCCTTCCATTGTGAGTCTTGAATCATCCATCTTTTGTATATAAATCCCTTCATCTTCTTTCTTGAAAAAAGGTATCTAAGAAACTTGGTAGATTGCGTTTTGTGTCATTTTTCTTAAGAGTTTTGGTTAGCCGAGTGTATAATCTAAACGGGGACTTGTTCCTCCCTATTCCTTGAAAGAAATGATGCATTTGATATTAGGGTGTACTGGCATGCAATAATTTAGCGTTGTTAGCATGTATTTTTTGTGTTACATGAGTTGTTCGTGGCTTAAAGGGTATTATCGGTCAACCATTTTCCATAATCTATCGACTATCTTGGTACAGTGGTTTTGTCAGTCAACTATTGGCTTAATCGATTGACCTTTTGGATGAAAAAATCTCTATCGATCAACAGTTTCCTTCCCATCTGTTGATTATTTTTAGCCTTGGGCAGTCTGTGCATGGTCTACTGTTTTAGGCATAACGTTTTTGTAAAAATATCGAATTCATGAACCGTTTGTTGCGTTATAAACTATACTCGATAAACTTCGTTTTGGTTCATATTTAAAATCATTTGGAAAAGTTTTAAGTGGTCTCCTTTTATTTCCAAAATATATCTAGATGTTCTTAGCTAATTCTTGTACAACTATTAGTGTGTTTTTGTGTGTGGGGGACTTGGGTGCAATAAATGCTTAAAGAAAAACATATTAGATGAAGATGATCTCATAAAAACATCCTTAAATGAGATAATAGCCAACAATATCATGAGAATGCATAGTTTGCATGTTATGTTGGAAATAAGAATGCATATTTCATGCATTCGCATATGTGTGCAAGTTATATATTATGTGGCAGTTGATTCGTGTGATAGAGGGATGTCCCAACCAAGCTTGGCGAGCATTGCTTGACTGAGGGAGCTACAGCTCGAATTGTCGCCTAGCATGGTCTAGGTGTGGGGAATTAGATAACGGTCCACCATATCTATGATATAAATATATGGCATATCATTATTCATTGTGCATCAAAACCTAGCATGGTTGAATGCGTGGCTAGTGATGCTCTAGTCATGGTGGGAAAATGTTAGATGGATTTTGTTCATAATGACACTGGAATTATTCCTTTCGGGTGAGGGTTTCGTATGAGTGTTAACGACTGATTATATTCTTGCCATAGGTTATGTCTCCATTCATTGCTTATAATTGTTGTTATATATATATATATATACTTACTGAGCCTTGTGACTTATATTGTTTTTCTTACGTCATTTCAGGCAAATGCAAAGATAAAGCTAGAGAAAGGATAAGTCTAGCAGTTTGTGAGTCGGGAATAGCATGTGTACAAAGTCACCCTAAACAAAAAGATCATGAGGAGTATGTATTGGTGGGGTAGAAGAGGTGCTATTATCTTTGTAATTTTATCTAATTTTGCCTTCTAAATTGGTGATGTATAAAATATAAAAGAATAGCAACTGATGTTGTGTAATAGCATGAATTATGTGATTTTAATAATTTTTAAGGATTGTGATATTGCATGTGGTTGTTTAAGTTAAATTTGTTTTGTTCCATCTTTAGCAACTCTCTTATGGATCACTTATACTAGCGAGTGTTTTAGAAGACGGGCCGTTACATTAGGGCATCTAGACGAGTAATTTAGCCAATCCTTTTGGCGTTTCCAATGATGCATCAATGATTGGCTCTCTTAATGGTGATGACGATTCCAATGATGCTCATGCCTCTTTTTATTTTGCTTTTGACAATGAGTGGAGGGAAAGGAGATATAAGTTTTACTAGAAGTCTCATTTGAACACATCCATACCCCAAAAGGAGCAAGTTTCTCCGTAGGGTACTTTTTCTTTTTAATTTTTCTATAATTGTAGTTCTTTTTTCTTTTGCAAATTCTGATTGGTTTGTGTATGATTCACACATATGGGTCGTTTTGGCAATGCTCTTTGAAGAAAGAAATCCAGTGGATGACTCGAGGAGGCGCAAGAGGGTTGAGGGTGAGGGTCTTCTTGGCAAACCACCTCGACTTTCCCGTGACGTTGTTGCTTTCTACTCCTATTTTTGATGCTTATTTTCTTGAGACCACACCTTTGCTTTCTCCTTTTCCATCCATTAATTTATAGTCTTCTCCTTTGATTCCCCCGGCCAATGTTTCTAGCTCCTTGGTGCCACTTGTTCTCAACTCGCGTTATCGTTTTAGCTCCTGGCGTTCTCGTGACATCGTGGTGCTTCAGGCTAGTACACAGGATGGATGGCAGGAAGTACCTTCTAAAAGAAACAGGCCAGATAAAAAAGTTAGGAGCACCAAGACCTACAGTGATAGGCAGGGTAATTCTGGGGTGACCTAGATAGTTTCAAAGAGGTGTGTGTGGAGCAGGGGATCCAAGGTCCATCGCATAGCTGTAATTCTGTTAGTTAGCTACATGACAGCCCAGCTGGAGTAGTTAATTAGTTGATGCAACAAACTAACAACTAACTGGTAGGTAGTGGTGGTAATAGACTGCTATAATTAAATGAGGAGATTTATGTTAGAGATGAATAAGAAAAGTTGTGAAAGTCTCTCATTCCCACCTCAAGATTGTTCTGCTCTTCTCTCTACGCTCTATTCTTTGTATTCTCAGAGCTGATCACTGCCACTGGCTTCCAGTGATTTCTATTTGTATCATTGATGCTTTCGTTGAAAGATCCGCATCCATCGGAAAGTCCAATCGAGTTTGTATCCCAGCATTCATGTCTAGAAAGTGCTCGATTGAAATCTACGGAATCCTTCAAACAAATGGAAGCACTGCTCGAGAAAATGAACAAACAAAACCTGGAATACAGGAATGGAATCTTCGCTGAACTGCTAGTCCAATGACAGAGGCAGGCAGGAAGCTACAGCAGCACGAGGAGAAGTGGAAGAAGCTCGTTTTTGAAGGTCAGTAAATGGAAGCCAGAATGTCAAAAGATTACCGTTGCATCATTTCACATGGATGGAGCTGCTGGAAGCTGGTTCCAATGGATGAAGGTCAGTAACCAGTTAGGAATGTCGTCTGCATTTGAGGCTGCTTTGCTAGCATGATTTGGACCTTAGACCATCTCCAATCCATTTCCCAAATTTGGTGCAAAGTAACAGAGTTTTTATACTTTCTCTATTTTTTTAATTCTCAACTATTATTTAATTTAAAAATTTATTTAATTCTTATTCTATTTAACTACTAAAATTACTAAAATATTACTACATGATTTGAGTACAATAACAGATCCGAATCTACTGAGTTTATCCAAAACGAGCAAACTAGAATTGTGCAAAAAAGAGCTCAACAACAAAGTTCCAAATCTCAAAATACTTCTGCTTCTTTTGGTCTATATTTTGATAATCTTGGATGATCCAGAAGTGATCTATCAGAATATTAAAGTGTTGTTGCTTATGCAGTACTTTCCTTTAAAAAATTTAGTTTTTAATTTTTATGTTGTTGCCCACAAGAAGGAGAAAAAGCTTGGTGGAGGATGGTCCAATCAAAATAAAAATTACACTAATGGTGAGACAAATAAATATTTTAAGTAGAATTGGGAGCATCGCATAAGTAGAATTGGATTGAATTTAGGCTTCTTAATGCGTTGTTTTAATATATTTTAGTTTTAGCATTCGAATAATTTTATAAATGGAAAAATATTTTAAAATAAAATACATTTATTATCAATCAACAGAAGTATATAGTACTAAAAACGTGTATTAAATACAATTTAATAAGTGTTGGGAAAAAATTGATTGTTAGCAAAACCCTTCAAAGATTTAAAGTTCACGGGTCATCAATTCTAAGATAATCAATCCTTAAATAATCATCCTCACTAATTAATCTTCTAAAATGGTGCTTCCGTGATGATAAACTAGCATTGTTGTGATCAACTAGATTTAATTAATCACATGTTTTATGACTGATTCAGTGATCAACTTACATTTAATCATGCAGAGGTTTGATGATTGATTCAGAATATTGAAGTGTCATCGTTGCTTATGTAGTATTTTTCTTTAACAATTTTAATTAAAAACTAATTATTAAAGAAAAGTACTACATAACCAACGGCGACACTTTAATATTCTAGTAGATTACTTCCGGATCTCTCAAGATTATCAAAATACAGACCAAAAGAACCAGAAGTACTTTTGAGATCCGAAACCTTGTTGTTGAGCTATTTTTTGCATAATTCTAGTTTGCTCGTTTTGGATAAACTCACGTAGATTCGGATCCATTATCGTACTCAAGTCCTTTAGTAATTTTAGTAGTCAAATAGAATAAGAAATAAATAAACTTTTAAATTAAACAATAGTTGAGAATTTAAAAAATAAAGTACGAAAACACTGTTACTTTGAACCAAATTTGGTGCAGTGGGTTGGAGATAATTTTTAAGATGGGGGAAAGTTGAACCAAATTTGGTGCAAAAGTTGCACCAAATTTGGGAAATGGGTTGGAGATGGTCTGAGTATGAAGATCCACATGGAGCTTTGTCTAAACGTACACAACTCAACTCTGGGGGAGTACCAAGCACAATTCAGGGCACTCTCTGCTAAAGTTGTTGGACTATCAGAGCCATTCTTGATGAGTTGTTTCGTATCAGATACTGCTCGATACTAGTGTCTTGCGTCAAATGATTCTCTTCAATTGATACACAAATAGTCCCATGTAAATAACAAATCCAACTAAGGGAAAATGAAAAGGAAATGAAGCATATAAGAATATGTGATACAAAAATGAAGCAATATATTTCATATACTCTTGCCAATAGGAAGAATTCTGGATCCGTAGAATATCAGTATTGCAAGCATACAAAAATAGATTCATTTATGGTACTCGTTCAAAGACTCCCCTGCTCTGTTGGTTCACCGACCATATTTCTTAAATTTGTTCTTAAGGTTATTGTGATGACAAACAATTCAACAGCAAATGCATGTTTAAGACATCATCTTTTTTCTCTAATATAAATGCAAGAACTAGACTTGTTAAAGCAAATGTTGATCCTTTTAGTTCAAACTAGTTGTTGCAGAACACAGAGCTCATTGGCAGGCCCAGTTCTGATTATACCAAGGTAAGTGTCTAATTAATCGATTTGATAACATTATGGTGGTGAAAATTTTTCTTTAAGATTAGTTCTGGCAGACTGACACCATCAATTCCTCAAACCTTGTATCTTTCTACTATATTTGGGCAAGAGTTTATCCCCCGCCAATAATTGCACAATTGATACTGAAACTAGAAACCCATGGACCCATGGTCCTCGTTGTCCGGTTATCCACACTTGTTTGAGACAAGGTTGGACAATTCATTTACTTTAATTGGATGAAGATAGGTCTTATTAGGGTATCTCCAACTGTACCTTGTGTCTTAGGCCTTCCAACCATCAAAACACAAACCCTTCAATCCGTCTTCAGACTGTCAACAGTCTTCCAAACTGTTGACAGTGCTGTTTCAATTGTCTACAGTCATCTTTTTTTGGGCCAGGCTGTCAATAATCTCACCTATGTTGTCAATTACCCAAAACCATGCTTTCAGTTTCTCCAACTGTCTGTAAACTGTCAAATGCCATTGCATATGGTCAACGGATTCAGCCCAGCAATTGACAATTTCCAATTAACTGTTGACAGTTACAGTGAACTGTCAGCCTCTTGTGGCCTAAGTCAACAATCCTATGGTGTACCGTTGATCGTTCTTTGATGTTTGTCAACTGTTTTCCTCAAACTGTTGCCTGTATAGCTATTCAGCAGCAAATATCTAACTATTCCCTCTTATATCTCGTTTGTATAGGTCCTTGTGTTCATTTAGGGTTACTGTAGATTGGTTACTTAGATCCTACCAAGTCTCATGCTATCAGGATACACCCATTCTATGCATTCCCAATTCACAAATCATGCAAACAGTGAACTTAACAAAATCCTATCACAACTTTCATAAAAACAGGTCCAATCAAAACCAGAAACATACACAATCGAAATCGTCATCTTCAGCCTCACATCTTAGGCATAACATACATCAACAAGTAATCAAGGGTTCGCATTACAGCCACCCATAATATAGCACATGTTCAACCATAAAACCTACATCAATATATCAGTCAAAATGTAACATGCGCTCATGAGCTACAATAGCTCAGTAAGATCACATGCACAAAAGAGAGCACCCTGCCCCTCCAGGGACATTACCAATAAATTATAAGGCAATAGTAGGGAAATTTTTCTGTTTTTGCTTGATCAATACTAGGGAAAAATTAATTTTTCTAAACCATACTTTAACAAATAAATAATAATTTCCCCCCAACTAGAGATTGCGATTCTGCCACACATTATCACCCTTAATTACCATGGGAGGAAGATATGATAATAACAGATTAACAGGAAACAAATTTAGCCAAGTTATGGCAATATGTTAAACGCTTAACTATACAAACAGAAGGAAGAGAACAAGTGCTGCTATTGATCAATGTGGCAGGGTTACTCAAAAATGAAACTTGGTGAGCCATGGCATCACAGTAACCAAACATATGTAATATAATGGTGTGGACTGTTTGAGATAAGAAGAAAATGGTGAAGAAAGAATCAGTTTGGATACTTTCCGGAATTTATATATATATATACCAAAATATATATGTGTAGAAAAAAAAAAAGGAATACTTCTCCTTTCTTAATTAATTCAATATACACGAGCAAGGTCCTCTTATAGAGGATAGGAACAACCCAAAATGAAACTATACAAATTTAGAAACAATAGACTCTTTAGTACATATGCATTACAAGCGGGGTTAGGTGAGGAGATAAAAGCAAAATTCTGAAAGGACCTGGAGGGACTCATACAAATAATACCAAGAAGAGAGAAAGTGATTATAGAAGGTGACTTAAATGGTCACGTGGATAGAGACGGAAATGGTTGTAGAGAGGTACATGGCATATGAACTCATCATAATCAATACTAGGCTCGAAAAACGAGACGAACACTTAATCACATGTAAAAATGTCCCATCAAACACTCAAATAAATTACTTTCTCATAAGACAAGAGGATCGGCTATGTTGTAGGGATTGTAAAGTGATACCGAGAGAGTGTTTGACTACTCAACATAGACTTTTGGTACTTGACGTCCAAGTAAGAAATTGGAAAAGAAAAAATTACTTAAAATAAAAAAATAGAATTAGGTGGTGGGATTTAAAAGGAGAGAAACAATTAATATTCAAAGAAAAATTAAGGGGTAGAAGGGAATGGAATAAAGAAGAACAGGCAAACCAAATGTGGAGGCAAATGGCTACTGCCCTGAGAAGCACGACAAAGATAGTCTTTAGAGAGACAAATGGTAGAATCCCAAACCTTAAGGAGTCTTGGTGGTAAAATCAAGAGGTACAATTGAAAATTAGAAATAAGAAAATTTGCTATAAGGCTGTATATCAGTACAACAATGAAGAAAACCTAAAAAATTATAAAGAAACAAAAAATGCAGCAAAAAGAGCTATTAGTGAAGCAAGATCAAAAGCATATGAGAACCTATATAAACGACTTGATACAAAAGATGGAGAAAGGGATATATATAAATTAACTAAAACAAGAGAAAGAAAAACAAGGGATCTAAATCAAGTGAAATGCATAAAAGATAAAAACCAAAATGTATTAGTGAATGAGGGAGCGATTAAGGAGAGATGGAAGGAATATTTCACAAAATTATTCAATAATTGTGGGGGCACAAGAGTTAGGTTGGGACATCTTAATAATTCCAAAAGAAACGTGAGCTATACATTTTATCCATGCATAAGTTCAAAAGAAATAAGGCAAGTATTAAAAAAGATGAAAAATTACAAGGCAATGGGACTGGATAATATACCAATAGAAGTATGAAAATGCATGGAAGAAGAGGGCATCTCCTGGCTAACAAAATTATTTAACGAGATCCTTAAATCAAAAAAGATATCAGATGAGTGGAGAAGAGTACTTTGGTTCCTATATACAAGACCAAAGGAGATGTTCAAAACTGTGAAAATTATAGAGGAATTAAGTTAATGAGCCATACCATGAAATTGTAAAAGAGAGTAATAAAGTAAAAGCTTAAAAAAGAAACAGACGTCTCGAAAAATCAGTTTGGTTTCATACCTGGTAGGTCAA
This sequence comes from Diospyros lotus, assembly GCF_014633365.1. Taxonomy (NCBI): domain Eukaryota; kingdom Viridiplantae; phylum Streptophyta; class Magnoliopsida; order Ericales; family Ebenaceae; genus Diospyros; species Diospyros lotus. The sequence goes on along the minus strand of NC_068351.1, from coordinate 27,700,028 downwards.
CAATAGAAACTATATACTTATTGAGGCGCCTAATGGAAAGGTATCGGGATCATCAGAAGAACCTGCATATGGTGTTTATAGATCTAGAAAAAACCTAGGATAGGGTCCCTAGAAAAGTATTATGGAAGGTTTTAGAGAAAAAAATGAGTCCAAATAGCCTATAAACAAGCTCTTAAGGACATATATCACGATGCAAAGACAAGGGTCAAAACATGCAGAAGGGATACTGAACCGTTTAAAATTACAATAAGATTGCATCAAGGTTCTGCACTAAGTCCATACTTATTTGCTTTAGTAATGGATGAACTCACTAAACACATTCAGACAGAGGTGCCATGGTGTATGATATTTGCAGATGACATAATGTTGGTGAATGAAACAAAAGAGGGAGTGAACACTAAACTTGAGTTGTGAAGAAACAATTTAGAATCTAAGGAATTTAAATTAAGTAAAAGGAAAACAGAATATATGGAATGTAAATTTAGTAAGAATGCAAGAGTGGAGGATGTTATAACAAAATTGGAAGACCAAATCACACAAAGAAAATACCATTTTCGATATTTAGGATTAGTGATTCAAAAAGATAGAGAAATTCACAAGGATGTCATGCATAGAAGTAAGACAAGTTAGCTAAAATGGATAAATGCATCAAGAGTGTTATGTGATGGTAAAATCCCATTAAAATTGAAAGGAAAATTCTATAAGACAGTTATAAGACCAATTTTGTTGTATGGGTCAGAATGTTGGGCAGTCAAATAACAACATGAACAAAAGATGAGCGTAGCGGAGATGAGGATGCTAAGATGGATGTGCGGCCATACAAAAAAAGATAAAATTAGAAATGAGGTTATTCGTAATAAGGTAAGAGTAATGCTAATCGATGAGAAGATGAGAAAGACTAGACTAAGATGGTTTGATCATGTGAGAAGAATGCCAAGAAATGCTCCTGTGAGGAGAGTTGATGAAATGGAACAATGTCATGACCCTAGGGTTTAGCTAGGGTCTTAAAAGGAATTGGAAGGAATTCGGGGAAGAACAAAGAAGAATTGAAGGGGAGATTGAACAGAATTAGGGACGAAGTAGGGAGAAATGAAGGGAGAATGGAAGAGAATTGTAGAAAAAAATCAGTTCTTGTTTATCAATTCAAAACATAATCCTCTCCTCTTACAATTGGCATTTTTATAGGCATAGCTAGCAAATTTCTAACAGCACCCATGTGCTCCTAGCAAATAGCCAAATATCCCTAACAAACTATTATACCCAATTATAATAATACCCCCTAACTATAATTGTAACTCAATTACAGCTTTGCCCCTATAATACACAAGGGTCATGACAATTTCCCCTCCTTGAAATGTTTCTTGTCCCCAAAAACTTATTACCACCTAGCCGTTGCTTCTTTATCCAATACTCATCTTCACCCACTGGTTTCTTCTTCGCCTTTTCTTGTTCTTATCTCTTATTTCCCTTGTCTCTCGCTTCCTCTTTTCTTTTTCCTCAATAGTAACATCATTATGACTTGTTGTAACACCAATTTTAGCCATCCACCTCTTCCTTATTGCCGTTAAAAATGGTTCCAAATGCGCCGTCAATCCTACAACCCCATCCTCTAACTCTTTTGGTTGCAATGTTAACTTTGCTTTGTCTTGTGTGCCCATGCCAATGACATACATGTGAGATGTTCCCAAGCAAGGTGCCCGATGCAATCCTTTGTTCCTTCTCTTCAGACTCCTTATTTTGTTGTTTTAGGAGATCAATGGCATCAGGAGTCTCAGCACCAGTGATAGTGCTTGAGAGGTTGCCAATTGATTGAGTGTCATCCTCCACTTCCTCCTCCCCAATCTCTTCTTCCATGTACTCCCCCAGCCCTCTCCACAACCAAGACCAAGGGAGCATATGTTTAAACCCTTCCTATCTTCAGTAGGGGCCTCCTCAAGTAGAAATATTTTTACTTGCTAGTGGCTGGAGTACACCAAGGATTTACTTTTAGGAAGGCTGTCCTCCTTCGGCTGCTCCACTTTAAGGAATTCCTCCTTGTTAAAACTTCCTCGATAATCATCGAAGTATTCCATCGAGAAGTTGTAATGATACTTCTTAACCAGGATCATCGCAAACCCTGCAGCTTCTCGCGAACATACAACCAAATTCCTCACACGTTCATGAATCCCACTGCTTGCTCCCTTGTCAATTCGACTAGGCACACTATCCAACCTTTCCTAACCTGATTCTTCTGAATAAACTGCTCCTGATTCTTGTTGTTGCCAGCTGAAAATGCAATCTTCTTTGGCTGCCATTGAGGCTCCATTCCAACTGAAAATAAAGCATTCTTCTACTACACTTGAGTCTCCC